>NC_053023.1:410253353-410443962 GCF_003073215.2 Triticum urartu
CAGCATTACTGATCCAGGGATGACACCTGAGCACAGAGCGCTTGATCCATTCGGATCAGATCGCGACATGATTAGAGGATACTTGAATGATGCACCGGTAAGATTTGGGGGAACGATAGCTGAAAGCTGAGAATGAATAATTCTAAGATGATGGGCTCCGGAGAATCAAACTGGAAAGACTCTTGAATTGCTCCGGATGGGTGAAAAGAATTTTCACAACCAAAACAATTATGAGAGGATGGCATCAAGCTTGAACTGAGATCCTTGAAAGAACGGATATGATTGCAGAGAAACTCTTCTTCGGTCTTCAAATGTTGATAATGACGATGAGAAGCACCACCAAGAATTGTTGAGGCACTCCGGAATGAAGAATAGAAAAGGTTGAGCCATTGATGAAAAGAATTTGAAAGATCTTGAAGAAAGACATTTGACTGATGATAACTCATTCTTACGTCAAACTTTGAAAGATTTGAGAACAGCTCTGAGAAAATAGAAGAGTCAGGTAAGATCCTGGGAAAAGACCTGTGGGTTAGGGCCCACTGAAAGATACACCATTGAACGATTACTTGAAAGATATTGCACCGGTTGATTTAAATGGCTTGAAAGAGAAAACAACCTCAAAATAGCTGAACGAATTGAGAATGGAAATGAATCTTCTGAGAAAACTCCATCTCTCTGGAACAAATGAATAGAGAGATGTGAACAATTAAGATGTGCACCGGCATGAGAACACATTTGAAACGAGGAAAAAGATATGATCGGTAAAGTTTGAATTGAATCCACCGGAGAAGAAAATGAGTGAAGAGTGATGAACTTGAAGCTCCGTTAGAATCTTCCTGAGAATCACCGGATAAGAACATTGACAAAAAGAACGAAGAAACTTCACATCCATAAGATGGATACTTGATAAAGAAATCCGAGTCCTTGAAGAAAAAAGGGTGGGAGGGCGGGAAAAAAACAAAAGCAACTTGGGACGGATGAAACAAACACCGTTGGAAAGAATTGAGAATTGATCTCGCGAATGTAGGAATGATCGGATCCACTTGAAGAGAAGCACACTGGTTGAGAAGGATTGACATGACAAAATCAATGATCGAGAAAGATTAGTATTCATATAGGAACATGAGAACACCACTTAGGGACGGTATGGAATCCACATTTGACTTCAAAGCAACTCGAATACCACAACTCAAAACAAAACAAAGGATTGGCTTGCAAAATAAGCCGGAAACAAACATATGATAGAGATTTTGTCCAAAGATTTCGTGGTGGGGCCCACACGGGCTCGATCATACAGCACCATCATGTACAAGGCAGTGCACATGACATACGAAGCGTCCCCGAGTCAGCATAGCCAAGGACTCCTTAAGACACAACGAGACCACTGTAAAACCAACCGTGGATAGGCGGACCACTAGACGTCGAACCCCAATCTCATATCATGCATTTGTCGGAAATATATCATAGGAGCTACTTAAATTCCCACTTATAAACTCCTGAAACTTTCCGGTTATGCAATCAGGTGTTGGGGATACAGGGCAAGCATAATATCTCACCCAAAACTAGCAAATCCTACATCCAACTGTATATCCATCCTTCAACACATAACCAAGAAACCTTCGGAAATCATTTACCTCAACCTTCGAAAAGCATCCGTTATACGAGTTATGGCAATACTCCCGCCCCAGTACTAGGTGGCGTCGAGGTTATCACACCAACAACTGCATAAAAGAGATTTTTTATGTCGGCGAAACTCAGGTATTCCAGAACTGCAACGATAAAATTGTGACGACAACACCTCGGAGCTCAACTCCCCGGGACACTGCCACAAACCCTAAATGTCAGGAGGCACCAAGAACAATGTTCTCGTCACAGAACCATCGGAACGATTCCAAGATACCTGCGTGATCCTATTTTTTTTGAGAAATTTGAGAAGCGAAGAGTCAAAACTCTACGTCAGGATGCCTCACCAGAGCGACGAAGGGACTGAGGAGTAAAAAGAATCCTACTCTTTGATATATATAATCCTAAAAGACTCAAAAACATTTTTCTAGACTCAACAACACCAACGATTTGATCATGCAGGGGGCTCCTAAGTCGGGGAAGGCTCTGATACCAACTTATGATACCCACGAGCCGGCTATATCTCCCACGTGTCGGAGCACGACTTAGAGGCATAACCGCATTGGAGGCATGTCGCAAGAGGGGTAATCTTTACACATCCCATGTACTGAATAAGAAAGAGGTACAGAGTTGGCTTACAATCGCCACTTCACACAATACATAAATATAGCATTACATCAACCAGATACAATCAAGGTCCGTCTATGGAACCAAAATAAAAGAGGACTACCCCTAATGCAAAAGATCCCCGATCGCCCCGACTGGGCTCCACTACTGATCAACTGGAAACGAAAACAACACAACGAACACGATCTTCATCGAGCTCCTCCTTGAGCTCGGTTGCGTCACCTGCACAGTATCATCGGCACCTGCAAACTAGTTTTGGAAGTGAACTGTGAATCACGGGGACTCAGCAATCTCGCACCCTCGCGATCAAGACTATTTAAGCTTATGGGTAGGGTAAGGTAATGAGGTGGAGCTGCAGCAAGCGCTAAGCAAATATGGTGGCTAACATATGCAAATAAGAGTAAGATGAGAAGCTACGCAACGGTCATGAAGGTAGAAGTGATCAAGAAGTGATCCTGAAACTACTTACGTTCAAGCATAACACAAGGCCATGTTCACTTCCTGGACTCCGCCGAAAAGAGACCATCACGGCTACACACACGGTTGATGCATTTTACTTAAATCAAGTGTCAAGTTCTCTACAACCAGACATTAACAAATTCCCATCTGCCCATAACTGCAGGCACGGCTTTCGAAAGTTCAAAACCCTGCAGGGGTGTCCCAACTTAGCCCATCACAAGCTCTCACGGTCAACGAAGGATATTCCTTCTCCCAGGAAGACCCGATCAGGCTCAGAATCCCGGTTACAAGACATTTCAACAATGGTAAAACAAGACCAGCAAAGCCACCCGAATGTGCAGACAAATCCCGATAGGAGCTGCACATATCTCGTTCTCAGGGCACACCGGATTGTCCAAGGTTCTGGAAGGCCAGCCCAAAGTTTCCCCTGGTGGCCACCGGCTGCTGATAGGTTGGACCAACACTCAGAGGAGCACTGGCCTGGGGGGTTAAAATAAAGATGACCCTCGGGCTCCAGAAACCCAAGGGAAAAGAAAAAGGCTAGGTGGAAAATGGTAAAACCATGGTTGGGGCTTGCTGGAGGAGTTTTATTCAAGGCGAACTGTCAAGGGGTTCCCATTATAACCAAACCGCGTAAGGAACGCAAAATCAAGAAACATAACACCGGTATGATGGAAACTAGGGCGGCAAGAGTGGAACAAAACACCAAGCATAAGGTCGAGCCTTCCACAACAATAACCATGTTCCAACATGGAACAAACTCCAATCTTCACCTTCAACTAGCAACGCTATAAGAGGGGCTAAGCAAAACGGTAACATAGCCAAACAACAGTTTGCTAGGACAAGGTGGGTTAGAGGCTTGTCTTAGCAATATGGGAGGCATGATATAGCAAGTGGTAGGTATCGTAGCATAGGCATAGCAATAGAGCGAGCAACTAGCAAGCAAAGATAGAAGTGATTTCGAGGGTATGGTTGCCTGCAAAGATCTCCGAGAAGACGAAAGCTTGATCCTCGAAAACATACTCAACGGGACCTTGATCACGTACTCATATCTTGGCTCTACCCAAAGCAAGAACACAAGCAAAGGGAACAACAATCAACCATGGTGCAATGCACAAGCAACATGATGCAAAACATGGCATGATATGCGGGATGTGATATGCAATGCATATGCGTGCTCCGGAAGGAAAAGATTGAACCAGGCCTCGACTTGGCAAACCAAGAGTGCCACTGGAAAGATGAGTTGATTTCGGTCGAAATCGATATAAAGATCACCGGAATCGGATGCACGGTTTGCAAATGGTAAGCAAAACAATAATGGCACTATTCTGCGATTAACAGCACGATGCCATCTAGAATGCAACAAGAAACTAAGCTACTGCACTCCAACATAGCAACAAAGCAGATGGCAGTGATCCACTCAAGATGCCTGACAAAAGATGAACACTGAGCTACGGCTAAATCACACAATAGCAGGTTCAAACAAGCATGGCAAAAGTGCAAAAGATACAAGGTTCACAGACTTAGTGAAAATAAGATGTCAGGACTTAACATGAGGAAGCAATGTTCAGAGCAAGTTAACAACATGCTACAGGAACATATCATGGCAAAGCAAGGCATGGAATGAAACTAATCAAAGCATATAACAAAAGTCTTTTACTGACCATAAGCCAAAAAGTATCAGAAGATACAATGGCACCCACGTAAACATAGCAAATTTCGTTAACAGATACAGACTTAGCAGAAAACTAGGCATGGCATAAACAGAGTTACGTAGGCATGTTCGTGAGCTCGATGCACTCAACACAAGGCATTGCATGACAAACTAAGAATACACCCACCAACAAGACATGATTAAGTAGCTAACCATGGCAAGAACAATCTCATAGCATGCATGGATCAACTACAACAACCTCGGCAAAATTGATTAACACGTAAACAATCTGCCAGGAACATTTTAAAGCAAAAGTGGAGCAAGATTGAGTCATGCTAGGGTACTCCATAATTGCAAACAAATACATGGATGGATATGCCATAACAATATCTCAAAATCATCCTTACTGAACATGCTCAAAAGAGGCATGGATCACTCTGTAGCAAGAAGAATACATGGCATAAAAATAATATTAGGGATATGACTTAGAAGAATTCTAAGTCCTTGAAATCAGCAACATCACGAGAGCTACTTTGCATGCTTGTGCTAGTCACCAAAAATATCACAAAAATACATGGCATACACCCCTGTAAAGATGGCATGACATATAACAAAACACATGTAGAGCTCATGACCATATGCAGCACACATTAATCATGGCAAAAATGACAAATGTCCAAGATCTGTTAAGAATCAGCACCTAACATTACATAGCACTCTTACAACAGCATTTAGGGCATCAAGATGAACTCAAACGAGCATGGTGCAATGGAATGAAATGAAGAGGACATCGAGGCGAACAATTTGATATATCATGCACACAAAACGGGGTTATGGGTGAGAAGTTATGATGCGATGAACAGGGCTCTAGAATGTGAGTTTTTCAGGACTTAGCAGAAAAACTACCTTCGAGATCTAGGGTTCATCCGTGGCACGTGAACCGAGGCGCGACCGGAGCTTCACCGGGGAAGCTGCCGGAGAGGAGGGAGTTGCTGGCGAGGTTCGGGGCGCCGGATCCGGTGGCGAGGTCTCTGGATCCGGGCGGCACCGGCCCAGACCGGACGGAGGCGAGGCAGGGCGGCGCTGGGCGGCGTGGAGGTGGCGGGGTGCTTGCGCCGTCGACAAGGGTGGAGGTCGTCGGCGGGCGGCGGCGCGGGGCTCCGGCCCGAGTGGTCGGCGGGGAGGGCCGGCCTCGGGCCCTCGCGGGCCGGCGCGGGAGGCGGGGAAGTGGGCGCGGCGCGACAGGTGGCGGCGGTTGATTGGCGGCGGCGATGTGTCCGCTAGGAGGCGGACATGTCCGGCGGCGGCGGTGGAAAATTAGGGTTTCTGGGGGAGAGGAAGATCCGGATTTCGGGGTGGTGTTTAAATAGACATAGAGGGAGCTAGGAGAGTCCAAATGAGGTGCGGTTTTCGGCCACGCGATCGTGATCGAACGCTCTAGATGATGGAGCAGAGTTAGGTGGGTTTTGGGCCAAATTGGATGGGTGTTGGGCTGCAACACACACGAGGCCTTTTCGGTCCCTCGGTTAACCGTTGGAGTATCAAACGAAGTCCAAATGATACGAAACTTGACAGGCGGTCAACCGGTAGTAAACCAAGGCCGCTTGGCAAGTCTCGGTACAATCCGGAAATGTTTAATCCCCACACACGAAAGAAAGCTAGAAAAGACCACCGGAGGAGAACGAAGCGCCGGAATGCAAAACGGACAACGGGGAAAATGCTCGAATGCATGAGATGAACACGTATGCAGATGCAATGCACATGATGACATGATATGAGAAGCATGACAATGACAACAACACACAGAGACAAAACCCGAACCCGAGGAAATAAATATAACTGAACGCCGGAAACGGCAAGAGTTGGAGTACAAATTGGGAAAGTTACATCCGGGGTCTTACAATTGCGTGGGAGGCAGCGGCGGCAGCACGGGCATGGCATCGAGCTTGCGCAAACGGACAGTCGCAGCTTGCAAGAGTAGCATGCGCAACGAGCAGGTACATCACATCCCTGATTATATCTAATTCAACTCTTCAATTTCTGGCCAATAGTTAAACCTGACGGTGTTGTAAAACTGCTTGTATGTAGGGAATCTATGAGAAAATGAAACCAATTTCTACTTATTTTTAACTCCCCCAATCAATACTGAACTGACTGAATCTGATGTATCTAATCAAGTTTCCAGTGCAAACATACAAGTTCATGTTGTTCTTGAGCCTGAAGTGTCTAATGAACAGACTGCTAATGAAGGATTTGATGCAAACATTTTACATGCTCCTGGTGATAAACATATAGTGTCTAATGAGGGATCTAATGCAAGCATTTTGCAAGCTCATTGAAGGATTTAGTGTCTAATGATGATCTACTATGTTGAGAGAGACAGAGATTTGCAGGCATTGATGACAAGCAAATTATAGTGCATTTTCATATCTTGACGAAACATCGAGGCCATCTACCAGAAAGTCCCCGTATCATGACAACATAGCATAAATACTTTTCTAATCTGTTGTTTCAAACTATTGGCATACTTGTGCAGGATAGATATATTGATATGCAGTTTGCGCACTGGTTATACGTGCAATTACACTTCAATATTTTCAGCCAGAGAACGAATAATTCAAGCAGGTACTGACCATGTTTGTAGTCCTTGTACACCATGTTGCATTTTGTGTTTTTTGGTGCTTGCATCATTTAGTGTTTATAATCTGAACTACTTTGGATCATTAGCTGGTTTTCAAAGTGCATGTAGCTTCACATTTCTCAAGTTATGTTGATTTCTGGAGTGCAAGTGCCTTCATATTTTTTAAGTTAAATGTTCACCCCTGGTAACTTGAATTCGTGGATCAGCCACTGCACACAAATCATACACGAATGCCAGTACGAATTAAATGAAATGCAGGGACTTACGCTAGCTCGTTGTACAGGCTCACTACAGCTCTGCTTGCGCTTGGGATGTTCCATGTACAAGTCCATGTTACCACTTGCTTGGATGTGCGGGCCTTGTGCTCCTTGCATCCCCCTCTGCATTTTTGACACGGGGAATGGTTGATCAAATAAGAGGAATCGACCTTGATGTTGTACCAGAGGACATATACTTACAAGATTATACATGTGTGTAGGATGTGTACCAGATCCTGTAACGCCGTCATGCTTTGCTAAAATATGGATTTGCTTGTTTCAGATGATATCTCCAGAAGAAATAAGAGTTAAGGTCAGGGTTGCATAGGCGTGTAAGCTAAGAGAGCAGTGAAAGGATATCCAAACATCGTCGGAACAGTGCATAAGAGAGTGATGTGTGGATACCTAGTTCGGGCCGGTGTTTGGGCATGCTCGCCTAGCTAGAGTGCGGGTCACTTCAGAGCTGTTGAGGGTGATGCGCTGGCGTTGGCTGGCCGTGCACGGATGCAGATCTTGAGTGGCAGCGGAGCGCTATGATGCGGTGGACGAGACCGTTGGTGAAGCCCCAACGGCCTCTAGGGGCGGAGGTGCGATGATGTGCTCGGTGAAGTAGCCCCGGTGAGCTGGGAGACGGCGTCGGTGAAGCGCACCTGATGCGGTGGAACTCGGTGTCTGTGAGGCACATCGGTTGCGGTGGCCGACGTTGTCGGTGGACCACCCGGTGCGGTGGACGAGGGCGTAGATGAGGTAGCTCCGGTGCGGTGGTGAAGCGCGACCGTCGTCTTCGTCGTTGTCGTCCGGCACAGAGGTGGGGAACGGTGGGGAAAGAGACGAGAGATTTTGAGCAATCTGGGTGCGAATTAGGGATTTGAGCAATCTGGGTGCGGAAGGGGACGGTGGAGAAGAGAGATTTTGCAGGGCTGGAATTGGGGCCGCCAGATATTTCAATCCGAAACATGGAAGCGCGAACTTATATTGTCGTCATCCTTTTTGGGGGGGGGGGGTGGGTGGGGGGCTGGGTGCTACGCGTCCGTCCGACACACGCGACCACCCCGAAAGGACTATGCTTCGCTGCCTTAAGGCACCTGCCTTTGTGTCCATGACATATGGGCCCAATAGGTGGCTGGCCCACATGTCAGTGACCTAAAGGAAATTGCCTTTAAGGCACCGAAGCAGCGTCCACCCCGACACGACACTGGTTTGCCTGGTGCGCCTACATTTGACAATGCAAATGAATCTTCTTTCATTTGCAAACTAATCTGTATGTATTACCATGCCCGTGTTTTCCCTGCAATAATTAGTCATTCGAAATGAGATACTCCATTCGTTCATTTTTGTAAGTCGTTTTAGACAACTTAAAATGAACTGTTTTGCACATTGTCTGAAATGTCTTCAAGGTCTTATAGAAGTGAACAGAGGGAGTACTATAAATTAATTAATGAGGAGTTATTTGAAAAAAAATCGAAACGGTACCCACGCTAATGTGGATTAGAGTGTGTGTGTGTGTCACATAATTAGTTATTTGAATTAGAGTGTGTGTCACATAGTTATTTATTTGAATTAGAGTGTGTGTCACGTAGCGATCTCCAATTCTAACATGGATTTCGCATTTCAGTGTATCCGCGCTACTTTTTTAATACAAATTCATATGTATATGATGAACACCATGGTAGTGAGAAAACTTTTGGATGGATTCAAACATATGACCTACAAAATAACACAACAAACTGAGTCAATGTCGACTTTTCGAAACTTAGTATGGCACGAATTCGAAATAATTACCCGTATGCCTGGTCCTCGGTTCAAATCTTACAATGTACACCGAATTGAAACATCGATATTAAGTCTCGTACTATGTACATTAAAATGTTGTTTTTAGCCCCCCCCACAAACGCTACATACTTCCTGTATCGATCAATCTTCCTCTCCTAACCACCTTAGGAAGCTATCGGTTTCCAACACACGTTCATTCTTTCTCTCCATGTTTCGATCTCTAAGTCTCTCAACTACAGAACCCCTTTTTCCATTCTGTTACCAAATGTATTTACCTCACACACCCGCCATTGCACCCCATGCCGAGCTCTCTCTCTCTCCCCCTCTCCCTCTCACCCTTTCGCGCTAAATACATGCATTGCCTATCTAGTCCCCCAACCTCTCGTGCATGTGCACACACGCACGTTGTATATCTAGGTCACTCCCTCGAGACTGTCTCACTCTTTCTTCCACACGGCGGGCCACACTCGCTCAATCTCGCTCTCTTTATCTAAGTCTCGTTTAACCTCGTTTTCTTTCACACACAAATGATATATCTCCCTGTTCGGGCCTTGATCGACACACTCTATACTCTCTCACACAGATTGTCTATCTAGGTCAGTCCATCCAAGCCGCCACCACTCTTTCGACCTCATGGTGGGCCACGCTCACTCAATCTCTCTCTCTCTCTCTCCGTATGTCTCGATTGACCTCGCTCTTTCTTGGACAAAAACGATATATCACCATGTTGAGCCCAATTTGACCTATTCACATTGTATACTCTCTCATGCACATCGTCTATCTAGGTCACTCGCTCCAACCCGTCTCACTCTTTCGATCACACGGCGACCCTATGTGATCGGTTGACATTGCTTCCTCCCACGCAAAAAATATATCTACACATCTGTGTCTGGATCATCTCTCAAGCTCTATCTTACAGCCCTCACCCTTGCCAAAAAGCTCAGTCGGACAATATCTCTCTAGAGCACATATATTTGTTCAATGAATGCCGGACCACACCCACTTTGTCTCTCTATCTATATGTCTCTCGATTGACCTCACTTTCTCACACCGTATCTTCCACACGTTGAAGCTACTACCTCTCCATCCCTCGCAAAGCTGGAGCTATTTACATTGCGAGGGGCACTCCAACCTTGGATTAATTTGTGTAGGCATTTATTCCAGTCGGTTTAGATTATATTTTCGTAGCATTCGGCCCACAACTACTCCAATCACCGTAGCAGGTAATTAAGCTACGGGGAGCACCTAATATGAGCACCGGGGAGCCGTTGGATCGAAGATGCAGCGGCACACATGAGGCCTGAATGTTTTATTTGCAAAAAAACCTTTGGAGAGTTTGGAAATTGCGCATAATTACAAAGACTACTCCCAAGCCATTGGATCTCACTTCCAACGGTGTAAAAACTCATATCACCATAGTATCTAAGCTGCGGGGTGGATGTGATATTCTATGCCGCTGTCATTTTTGTTCGTAAACTTGCAAACAACGTGTAACTCGTGCCGTTACTTGTCTAACCGCGCAAAGTGTTTGTTCAAAAAAACCATCCTACACTGAAATATCGGAACAACACACGGGGGTCCCACTTGTCATTAATCAAATTTGGACCTAAAACTAACAAATCTGAAAGACGAGATTCGAACTGGCAACCTAGACTACAAAGCGTAAGTCGATAGCCTGAAAAAACGAACGGTTGTTGGCTTTGTCCCATAAATTGATTTTATACAGTACTTGCGTTGAGTAGAGTAGAGGGAGTGCCTCGTCAACACGTGCATGACCGTTATGTCACTTATTGGTGGGTCCCAGGTCTGTGATCTCAATCTCTCTTCTCTCCATCGTCTAGCCTTTGCACGGGCACACACGAAGAGCGGCGCTAGCTTGCTGTGGTGTTATTACAACTAAAAAAACTTGGAAAATAGAAGAATCGCCTAGAACAAGAGACGTTGTGGCTGGTCGAGATGGAGCTAACCACATCTATCCTCCGTGCCAATTTTGCATGATGAAGCTGTGTGGCTAGTGGGGTGTTTTCAACCGACTGGCTGGGTCCCGAGGTCGAACCATAGGTACTCTACTACGTCTGATACAGTATATTTTTACATGCACATTTTTCCTCCGTGCTGAGACGTGGCACACCCTACCGCGCGGTTTCTGGGTCCTCCCGGGTGGTGCACGCATATATTCTTCCTGACGTGGGATGCCCTACCGCGCGTTTTCTGGGTCCTCCTCGATCGTAGCGCCGAAGCAAGTAAATGAGTCGTCAAATCACGAAAGACCACCTTTCTCGCCGAGTACATCAGTGAAGCACGGTGGCTAGCTAGTTGGGCTAGTTCGACCGATTAGCTAGGCCGCCGCCACATTTGTTTTTTTCACCCCTTTTTTTATCTACTTGCCGGTAGGTAAATTTAAATATCCACCGCGGCGTTGCTCTGGTGTTTGGGTGCGGCAGGATTTTTAATTTTTTGATTGACAGGAGCAGGCGCGACATGATTTTTAATTTTTTGATTGACGGGAGCAGGCACGGCAGCAATTAGTCATGATGACTCCGCCTGTACCCACTGCTCCCTGATGTGAGAAGTCATCGACTGGTGTTTTACCGTGGTGAAAACCAAAAGATTCCCCGCTCCCTCCGCCTTCCCGTAGATTGCATTGCCTTTCAGCCGTTCCGCCCCCTTTGCTTCCTCTCCCCATTGCTTCTACCTGGTGCCATGGGGGCGCAGCAGATCACGGAGTCCGAGGTGAGGCTCCTGACACAGGAGCTCCATGCCAAGGATGCGGAGCTCAGGGCCAAGGACGTGGAGCTCCGTGAGCTCAAGGAGGAGAGGAGTGCCATGCTCCTCCGTTATGTGCCGGAGTTCACGGTGCTTCAAAAGTGGCAGGCGTCCACCACAAAGATGCTCGAGGCGTCGGCGGCCTTGCTGTAGAAAGCGGGAGATATGATAGGCCGTTAGGGGAGCCGGCTGGAGCGCGAGCGGGCCGATCATGACGAGGTCCAGGATCGCCGCAGCCACTGGGTGAACCAAGTTGCCACACACGTGTTGCGGCTGCGCGATGCCTACCGTCATGCCAGCGCGACGATGCTGGCTATCGGGCTAAACCCGTTCGACCACCCGGTCGACTTCAACGAGCTGCGGCTTCCTGACCGGGTCTGCTTCTTCACCTATATCTCCGAGGAGCTGAGCCGTCTCCGCGCGATGGTGGGGGCTGAGCTGGACAAGGAGGGGTTGCGGGCTGCCGTCGCCGTTGCCGGGCGAATCCTTTCAGGGCTCCGTCACCGGAATCCATTCGTGCCATTGGACGCCGTCTTTGACGAGCTGGCTCCCGTCGACCGGGAGTGGGCTCTGCAGGCGGTTGCACCCTACATCACCAAGGTCGTGCACCTCGAGAAGAAGAGGGACTTCGGGGGTGTTTAGGCGCCCTCTGCATAGGCATGTCCATGTCTCGGCGCAACATGACCGTTGGATCAAAGTCAGACGGTGCAGATCAGTCATTGTAGCACAAAGCGTGTGGGTGTGTTTGGTTGCATTCTCATCTCAATATAGTTGTTTCCTCTTCGTGTATTTTTGTCGACCTACTAGTGTGGACTCATGCACCCTTCATGCACTCTGCCGAACACCCAAAAGTGGGTCGAGAAGGGAACTTTTGCTCCCATCCCATGCACCCTTCATACACCCTGCCTAACACTATTCGTGCTTCATATGGTTAATGTTTCGTGGAGTACTGTAGCACCGTACTCTCCGTGCGCTGTGGACCTAGTTCTGTTAACATTGATCTCACCGTCCATTCTCGACCGGACAGTCAAAAAAGTGGTACTATGTTACATATAGGAGTAGTTGACATGCGCACAACATCATTTGTTATCGTCATATGTTACTACACTAGGAACAAGATTGTGTAGTGCTGACGTATGAGCCACTACACATGCCTAGTAGTAGGAGCACTGTGTATGTTCAAGTGGCTGCCGTGTTTCGCACTCCTCCGTCGTAAGAGTGGAAACGCTTGCTGTAATCATTTTTTTCTTCTGAAAAACAGTGGACACGCTCTACCGTGCGGATCCTCCTCCAGCCACGCACTACATTACTCACTTTCGCCGACGTGTGGGACAGCCAGCATCGGGGTCCACCAGCCATGCACTAAATTACTCCGTAGTAGAGTGACAATAGACTACCCCGATCGAGGCGTCGCAGTAATGCCCAATGAGCCGTCAAATCACAAAATCCCCTCCTTTCCAGCAGTAAGTTGGACGGACGAAGCAACCATCATTTCACTCTTCTCTCTCAGCTTCCTCTCTACCCAACCCTCGCTTCTGCCTCATTTTTTCCTCATTTCTTCAAGAAAACCCCGACCCGCTTCTGCCATTGTTCTTCTCTCCCAAAGAAGGAAAGGTGAGCGCATCAATGGTGTTGATTCTGGCCAAGGCCCGGTCTTGCAACCCCGAGACTGATCCTATAACTCCCTCTCTTTTCTTCTTTTGGGTTTGTGATTATGGTTTATTTTCTTTTATTTCTATTTGACAGTTTCTTTACGGACGCTGGAGCACCGGCCGAAGTGATGTCTATGGCTCCGGCCAAAACCGTTGAGGCTCATGGTGCGAAGAAGCGCAAGCACCCCGCCGAGACTACTGCAGACAAGCTCAAAGCCATCGCCCTGTCCAAGCCCCCCTCTCCGGGATCCCTCATTAAGCAAGTCCAGGTAATATCTCTTCTTGACGATCTTTTTCTCGATCTTGATCATGTTTTTTCATCTAACACACAGTACTAGTACTAGTAGTACAACTTCCTGGGTGATCTTGCATGTGATTTTTGTGTGCCAAATGACAGTTTTAAATTCCTCTTTTGACCAAAACATGCGAGAGGTTGACACTGATTTCTTATAGATTACGTTCAACTACTCCCTCTGTCCCAAATTTCTTGTCTTAGATTTGTCTAGATACGGATGTATCTAATACTAAAATGTGACTTGATACATCCGTATCTAGACAAATCTAAGACAAGAATTTTGGGACGGAAGGAGTACTTTATGAACATCAATGCTACCTTTTAAGAGGGTATATTTGCCTCAGTAACTTGTTTTATGGATATTGCATGTAATCCCTCTGCTCTCATGCCATTGAAGACATGTTCTAGTGTCTTTGTTCACTCATTTCTGTGCGTATATGTAGTCATATATGGAGTATAATATCGAAAATCATCTTATATTTCTGAACGGAGGTAGTAATAAAATATGGTTTCTGTTTGAATTAGAACCAGGTCCGCGGTGGAGATGAAGTTCTCAAAGTCATGCTATGTGAACTGGAAGACTTGATGATGAGTTCTACTGCTGAACTATCCAGCTGCTGTGTCCTTGTCGCCACGTGTCCTGAACTAGTGTTTTCATGTAGCATTGTTGTCAGGCGTGTTCTCGAGGCTGTACTTGACCACAACAATTTCCTGGCTGTGCCTTCGATTACGAAGGGTGTGGTTCTTGTAAAGCTTCCCAACAAATCTTATCCGGCCTGTCTTCATCATCATGTTTATGAGTGGAAAGACCATTCTGTTAGGTTCTCCAAGGTTGACAAGATGGCGATGGTGCATGCAGACATCTCACATGAAGTCCATGGCCTAGTCAGTTATGCGGGGTTCATCCCGTAGGTCGGTGGCAAAAAATAGTCTGCAGAGTTTAGTTAGTGCAACTTTGCTTGTCTGTAGTAAGTACTATTGTTCAGTACTTGATTTGTGTTTGTGAACCCTGTATTGCTTATTAGTATTGCCCGCATTTGGTGTGTGGTCAGTCCTGAGAACGGTCTATGTTAATGTCTGTCCACTCAATTTAGTCTGTATATTTTGAAGTATCCATATCATATTTTTTGTGAGGACGGTCTATCAATTATGGTTACACTCCAATATCTGTATGCATTGCAGGGTTTATCGCACCCACCAGGATTTCCAGCCCCATGGATGTTCGGTCCATACGATTTGTCACGACCTTTGGACTGTCCTGCTTGTGGGAGTAGGCGGGGCCCCTGCATGCCACGCGTAGTTGAACGATCAATCTTCTGTTTAGTACTTCAACATAGTGATTTCCTGGTAAGGATTCACTCGTGTCACATCAAGTAAATCTTATTGATTTACTGTCTAAATCTTATTGATTTAATGTCATGTTTTCTTTCTTTTCCTGCAATTTTACGATGCAGGTTTTGCCATGTGACATTCATCACAGAATAAACCGTTTGGTTTGCTCTACGATGGATATTTTTGCAGGTTTCACTTCTTATGTTGTGTCAGTAACGAAGGCACTGTCCATCACTTGTATTACTGGAAAAAATTGGATCAGTCAGTTGTCTGAGTACAAGCTGAATCCCTATGATGAACTGCAGTTTGGTTTAACAAAAACGCCACAATTAGTCCTTCTCGCATTTAAAATAAATGAAGAAAAAAACTGGATCACGGTCACGGATCCTAGTCAAGTTAGAAAGCTGATCATAGCAGACCAGACACGATCGCCGCTGTCTCGCACAGATCGAGCACCGACAGTTGCTCTTGCACTGACAGCGGCAACATCTCAGTCTGATCTAGCTGAGCATTGGGCACCGACTGCGTCAGCAGATCAGTCTGATCTACTGGAAGATCGGGCATCGACACCGGCACCTGCTCCGACACCGGCACCAACTCTACAAGGAGCACCATCTCCGGCAGCAGCAGCGGCTTCGGCACCTACACCAACACTTGCACTTCCATCTGCTCCGGCCCATGCAGTTGCACCGGCAACAGACTGGGCTGCAGTTCGCACTTCATATACCAAAGTCCTTACAAAAACCGACATGTCCACCTTCTTGGTAAGCATTGGCCGCCCAAGTGCTTCGTTCTTTTTTCTTTCCATGTTGTGTCACATGATTCACTGTGTTAATCTAACTGTTTGGGTATGTCTTCTTGTTTGCAAACAGAGAATTCCTAGAGCAACAAGGGAGTCGTTCAACAATCCGGGCGACCGCAGCCAAGTTTCTCTTACCATGCGCAGCCTTGGTGTGAATGAACCTGCTCAATATATCGTAAGTACAAAGGATGGTCGCATGATGATTGATGCTAAAGGATGGTCAAGGTTCAAATCTAAATCATATCTTGCGGTAGGGGATGATGTCAAAATCGAACTTTCTCGGCAAGGAGAGCTGGTCCAAATCAACTTCAAAATTCTTCAGTAGCAGCACGCAACTGCCTAACTGATCTATCCTCCAAGAGATTTTGATGTAATAATCTGCCATGGTGAAATAAGTGTCCTGTGTGTATAAGTAGTACGATAGTATTATTTATCACATGGTATATCATTGATAGAATTGCAACTCTGATTGCTGGTTAGGAACTGTCGTTCGATTTCATTCCAACAGCTGTCGTGCTTTATTCAATTTTGTGTATTCGCCTTGTGACAGTATCTAAAACCAGCGCCGTACCGATCGCTTGCAATATGAAAAGCGCTGAGGTAGAACACATGGGCCCACAAACATGCAGGGTCGGCCTGTGGCCCAAAGTCCAGAACCTGGTTTCGAGAAGCACTAGCTCAGTCCAGAAGTGGAGTCATCCTCCTGCTGTGGGTTGGGCGAAGATGAATGTTGATGCAGCGTTATCTCGCAATGGTGAAAGGGGAGCTGTCGGGGATATACCCCACGGTGTTAACCGCCGGAAGTATAACCCGGCCAGACTAGGCGTTTCATTGGTAAACTGCGAGAGGATTGGCGGTTTACGTGATTGGCGGTTCACGTGTCTGGCGGTTTACGAGTCTGGCGGTTCACTGGTATGACGATTCACGAGCCTGAAGACTCATTGGTGACCCGGCGCGTGTTCCAGATGGATGACAAGGCCCAAGGCCCAGCATGCCGGTTTATGTTAATGGTGGGCCGGTTTAAGAGGAAAGGCATGAGGAACATTTATCTTACAAGGAGCTAAGACCTGGACTTGTATCCGGTTTGTATTAGAGATAGACTAGTCCTAATCCTAATAGGACTCTACATGTAACCCGCCCCTCCAACATATATAAGGAGGGGCAGGGCTCCCCCAAAGGGACAAGATTGACAAGTTCCACAAGGTGGACAAGTTAGGTTTAGACAATAGCTCTCGAGATAGAGCACTCTTGTAACCGTGATCATCATCATCAATATCAATGAATCAGGATGTAAGCTTTTACCTCCACCGTGAGGGGCCGAACCTGGGTAAAACATCGCGTCTCTCGTCCCGCTCAACCCCTCTCAAGCTACCACATAGATGCGTTGGCCTCGCGACTAAGTCCCGACATTAAGGACAAATGCTGTGACAATTCCACGACAGTTGGCGCCCACCGTGGGGCCCACGCACGGTGGTGTTGAGTTCTTGAAGGGATCTTTTTAGGGTTCGAGAAGCTACAACCTGCCGGATCAGCAAGAGCCGACGTGGAAAAATTCACATCAATTATGAAGTTCGTTAGTCAAAGATTGGAAAAGTTTTTCAACGGCGGCATATACAAGTTTGAGACGATAGAAAATTAGGGTTTTGACTTATGTGTCGCCGGACACATCTTTAGCATATTGTCAGTCCAAGGGCGGATACACAGGAGCAATCTGACGAAACCAAGCTGTCCTAATCAGCGGTAATTACAACAAGTATGAGATTGGTTCGACCCTAAACCAAGGTTGGAAGGAAAAGAAAACAAAGGACAGCGACGAGGCGTCAACGGCCAGCGTCCAAATTGACGGTGACAAGGAACCAACTTTGTCAGATTCCGACTCGGCCCGTACCACTAAATCGTAAAAGGAAACTAGGGTTGCGTGACGGTTTGTGGGATGCGCCGTGAGTCACCGAGACGACAAGTTCTTTTGCTGCCAGCTCAATGCATAAGCAATGATGGAGATCGATACGGACACAAGGCTTCCGCTGCACCACTGCTGTCAAATCACAAGTCATCTCTGCACACACACGCTTAAGTCCATCCGGTTGACCCAGCAACAGTAGCATTGTCACATCTCTGAAGCTACAACCCTGCCACCCACGAGAAGGACCAAGCACCAATGCTTATGCGAGAATCAAAAGCTAGTAGTACCACTACTTACTCCTACATGGGAAGGACAAAGACATATACGCCAAGGATCCCTCACGTGAGTTTATCAAATGTGCTAGTTCACATCCAAAAAAAAGGGTGGCCAAGTGTTTAAAGACCCAGAGGATTCCTTCTGAGCCGTCACAGCCATTTTAAGCCGTCCTTGCCGCGTTAAACCGCCATTTTTGTTGTGTGGAATGGATTATCTATCGACAGACGAATCAGGTGATATCCATTCAAGTTTATTTTATTAATATATATTGTTTTCACCAAAGAACAATTACTTGGTCTTATAATATTTTTGCAGGACCATTACAAAAAGGTGTCACCTAAGGGGTGCGCGTCAACATCACTTTTGCACTGGTGCTTGTCCGTGCTATGATGCTCGACGGATACATGTGCAAGTCGCCGCCCTGATGTTCGGATTACATCCGTCCGCGCCTGTGGCCGATTCATGCATCTGCACTGGTTAAACAACGTCACAGCACAACTGGCTCGTCTGCGCCGGCTTACAAGGCCGCGACCGACCTCATCTCTCCGAAGCCGCTTCTGATGCTGCAGTCGTTTTACTGTCTGCCCTGCGGTCCGGCCTATCGAAAGTGCCGGGTTGACTAAACAGAATTTATGCACAGATCATCTGTCGTTCACAATCATCAGGTGATATCCATCTAAAGTTTATCTATTAAACACTTATTGTTTTTTGTCAAAGAACAATTTTCTCTGCCCTGTAATATTTTTACACAGGACAATTTTTTATGCCTCGGATACGGAGTGCATGCACTAGCATTCGTCCATGCCACGCTGCTTGACAGACATGCGTACAAGCCACCGTTCCCATGGTCCAGCCTTCATCAACTCGTCAGGACCGCGCGAATTATCCAATAAAGCGTGCACAGGCTGCTGACCCCCGCAGTCCGGTCTACATCAACCTATGGCCGACTCACCCGTCCGTGCCGTCTTACAACGCCGCGGCCGATTCATTTGTCTGCTTGTGTGGCCGACTCGCCCATAATTGATTTCAGCTTCACCATGGTGATCATCAACTCTGCGGTGGATATTTTCTGGCCTAACATATCAGGTGAAATCCCTCCAGTATATTTTTATTATATGTTACTTTTCTTTGAAATAGCAATTACTCCGGCTTGCAAAGTTATCTAATGCAGGACCCTAAAACCGCCATATTGGTGCAAATTCAAAGGCCATCTGAAAAATTCCGGTTCAAAATGAAGAATGCCAGTTTAAAATCCGGTTCAAGGGAAATATATTCTCCCCACAAAGCTCTGAAGCTCTCAAATCCGGTTTAAGAATTTCTGGTTCAAAAAGGAATTAACTTCTCGCAAGTTTGAGCTTAAAGGCCGTCAGAAAATTTCCGGCTGAAAATGAAGATTCCGGTTTACAATCTGGTTCAAGGGAAAGATATCTCCCACAAAGCTTTGAAGCTCTCAATATCCGGTTCAAAATCCCGGTTCAAGAAGGATTTATCTCTTGCAAAAAGTTAAAGGGTGCCAAAGAGGACCTGCTGCCATGATGCGCGGTTCAAACGTGGGTATCCTGCCTTATTGGCTTATCATATTATTGATCACTTGGGGGCTTGGTCGTATCCGAACCATAGCAACACCTTTTGATAGGCGTAAAGCCACAGCATCACTTGGGGACTTGTGGTCACGTCTGAACCATAGTCACGCCTCTTGATCGGCCTAGTGCCACAGCATCACTCGGGGGCTTTGGTCGAACCCGAACCATCGCTACACCTCTTGATCGGCGTAATGCCAATGCATCACTTGGGGACTTGTGGTCACGTCTGAACCATAGTCACGCCTCTTGATCGGCCTAAGGCCACATAATCACTTGGGGGCTTGGTCGAACCCGAACCATTGCCACGCCTTTTGATCGGCATAATGCCACTGTTTCATTTGGGGACCTGGCTGATTTGAACCATAGCTACGCCTATCGGGGGCTTGGTCGTGTCCGACCATGGTAACGCCATTTTATCGGCTCAATAGCCTCTTTTTGCAAATGGTTTTATCATTGCCTTTGCTTGAAATTTTGTTTTGATAAATATTTCTTTTGTTGTGTTTTTAAACCGACAATTCTTAAACCGGTTCGACTATCAAATTACAAATTGACAGAACACGGTCAAAACTTAATCCGGAGGCTATCTACCCAGTTTGATTTTCTGTTACCATCCTATTATGGAGTAAACCGGTGTTTATCAACCCAGCTCGGCTTTCAACTACAAGTTGTCGGTACACGATCAAGTCATAATCCGGAGACTATCAGCCCGGTTTGGTTTGACTACGAGTCGCCAGTATTATATGTGGTTAAACCGGTGTTTATCACAACCTGGTACGGTTTTATGATAAACCGACATAATATGGAAGGAGTTATCAGTACTCAAAATCTGGGTTATTACCCCTATTCCAAAAAGTTGGTAAACCAACGATGTGATTCAATGTCACAGGTATGATATATTTCATATTTGATTATTCTTAAGTGTAGCCTTGGTTATAAACCTGGGTTATATGTTGGGCATTATGACCCGTCCGACGGTAAACCGCCCAGACACTTTAAACTTGTTGTATGCAGAAACAGGTTGAATAAAGCATGATTATAAATCACCGGCGTTTACTAACCCGACCTGGCTTTCGACTATAAGTCGCCAATTTGATGATAAATTATCCAGTGTTTATTAAACCGGCCTGGCTTTAAGACGATAAATCGCCAGTATATGATGAGAAATTATCCAGTGTTTATTAAACCGGCATGGCTTTGGACTATAAGTCGCCAGTATATATTTGGATTGCGCCATTGGAATCATGCGCTTATAAATGACTGGGTTATATTATTCAAATAGCCAAACTTGGCTGAATTTTCATTATGATATTGGATGAATAAGATTTTCATATCAGATTATATTATCTTGAATAGCCAACATGGATGGATTTTTATTATGGTTATTAATATTATGATTGAGGTTTTTCAAAGTCGCTTTAGCGCAATGGATATTATTTTGTCGATGAATATGATTTATTTTGCCATGGAAGGAATAGTCCCGAGTCACTGCAGGCTTACAACCCGACACTTGGGGGCTACATTATTCAAATTGAGATTACACGCAAGTCTCATGTCGCTGCAAGCATGCATCATGACACTTGGGGGCTAATGCAAAGTCATTTTTACTAGTCTTATTGAAGACCCGACTCATCATATTATAATGAGCCGTCCCTAGGGGGCTACCAATTGCTCCTGTCAACAATTCAAGGTACACAAGTTTTCGTCCATAATATTGAAGGATCCATTGCTCAGTTGGTAAAGCACAAAACTCTTAACCTTGTGGACGTGGGTTCAAGCCCTACGATGGAAGCTACATTATAAGATGTTATTTTCATTGAAGTATATATCAAGTCCCGATTCAATATTATCTTACTAAGCCGGCCCTTGGGGGCTACACATCACTGCTAAAATCCCTGCTCATTATTGCATAATGACCCGGCCCTTGGGGGTTACACTGATTGAAGTTTTTATAAGCAATTACAAGTCCTAGGTTGCTGCAAGCATGACAACCCAGTACTTGGGGGCTAAATATATGGAGTATTCAATTTATATGATTGAGATGAACAAACCAGATTTCTTCAAGGTTGAAACACTTATTGGAGCAAGTCTTAAGTTATCACTATGTTCTCCTCTTAAGACTTGGGGGCTACAGGTATTATGCATATAAAGGAGGAACATCTTCATTTTATCAGTTTTGAGCAAATCAGGAAGATCAATTACATGACCCGGTGTCGACAACAATTATGACCCGGTGCCATCAATATTTATAAACCGTCCATTTTGGTAATATTAAACTGGCAAGTTTTACATCTTCAAAACCGGTTGAATATCAGATAAGTATTTCAAGACCCATATTTCTTATACCGGCGCTTTGGGAGCTGAGTCAAAAGGAGTTATTCTTCACAATATTTCTCTGTGACAAACCAATGTCGGCAAATTGATTATGAAACTGGTCTATTGACCCGGACTTCCCAGAAGGAGGAAATAACAAGGACTTAAGGGTGATCAGGTACCGGTTTACAAGAATTCTTAACCCGGAGCACAACCTGTCAAATTTGTTCTTGTGTTTATTTTTGCAGCATAAGTTTACCATGGATAAATCCAAGCTAAACTTGGGGGATAATGTCGGGGATATACCCCGCAGTGTAAACCGGCCGGAAGTATAACCCGGCCGGACTAGGCATTTCATTGGTAAACCGCCAGAGGATTGGCGGTTTTCGTGATTGGCGGTTTACGTGTCTGGCGGTTTACGAGTCTGGCGGTTCACTGGTATGACGATTCACGAGCCTGAAGACTCATTGGTGACCCGATGCGTGTTCCAGATGGATGACAAGGCCCAAGGCCCAGCATGCCGGTTTATGTTAATGGTGGGCCGGTTTAAGAGGAAAGGCATGAGGAACATTTATCTTACAAGGAGTTAAGACCTGGACTTGTATCCGGTTTGTATTAGAGATAGACTAGTCCTAATCCTAATAGGACTCTACATGTAACCCGCCCCTCCAACATATATAAGGAGGGGCAGGGCTCCCCAAAAGGGACAAGATTCACAAGTTCCACAAGTTGGACAAGTTAGGTTTAGACAATAGCTCTCGAGATAGAGCACTCTTGTAACCGTGATCATCATCATCAATATCAATGAAGCAGGATGTAGGCTTTTACCTCCACCGTGAGGGGCCGAACCTGGGTAAAACATCGCGTCTCTTGTCCCGCTCAACCCCTCTCAAGCTACCACATAGATGCGTTGGCCTCGCGACTAAGTCCTGACATTAAGGACATCTGCCGTGACAATTCCACGACAGGAGCCCTGGCAGTTGTGAGCCGGGATCATACATGCTTCTTCCTTGGAGCATCGGCACTGGTGTGCGAAAGTGTTACTGATCTAGAGATCCTAGAGGCAATGGCATGTTGCGAGGGGCTATCTCTGGCTCTTGACTTAAACCTGCAACAAGTTCAGATTATCACTGATTCTTCAGCAACAGTCAAGCATATCGGAGAGGCATACTTGGGGCCCAACAGAGTTATTATGGACGAGATCAAGATGAATAAGAATATGTTCCAAACCATGGAAATCATACATGAAAAACGCGAGTGTAATGTTGAAGCGCATGTGCTCGCAAAAGCTGCTACTTCTTTGCCCTGTGGACGCCATCTTTGGCTCATAGGAACCCCCGAAATTATTTGTATACCTATGACTGTTAATCTTCAATAAAGCAGCTTTTATTACTCAAAAAAACAACTGAGTATTATATTCTCAGCTGAACCCCCATAATGCCCGTGCGTTGCAGAGGGAGTATATTTCTCGGCAAGGTGAGCCTGTAATATAAAAGATATGTATATTTCTTTACGGAGGGAGTATCTCTCTGTCAAAAAATATATTTATGTGTAACTAGTTACTCCTGTCTTTCTACTTCCTTTTGCTGATATGTGGGGAAACCGGCAACGGGGTCCACGTGCCATATGCACAAATTAGAGTGCACAACTTCACGGTAGACACACCCCGGTCGTAGCGCCGCAGTAATGCCCAATGAGCCGTCAAATCACAACCCCCCTTTCCAGCTTTAGCAGTAAGCTGGACGGACGAAGCAGCAATATTTCACTGGGCCTGAATCCCCTTCTCACTCGTCTGCTTGTTCAGAGAAAACCCCCTCTCGATGATTGCATAGGGTTTTCTCATGGAGAACCAGGTACGAATTCTTCATCCATCCCCGATAAACCCAAGTCCCTTGGTCGTAGGTAATCCTAGGATGGCCGCCGCCGCCGTTGATGCATTTTTCTTGCTACTGAATCTAGTGTGTTTCATTTGCAGTGCCCAAAGTGCGAGTACCCTACAAGTTTCTGCGCCCTCGGCGAGACGCCACACTTGTTCCTTCTCATCCTAACACAGCATTTTGAAACACGCACAATATGTTCCTAGAATCCTCTTTTCTATCCGGGAGGGTGGTTTTTTTTGAACATGCTGTGTTCTCATATTATTTTTCCTGTAGTGTATTATTTGCTCTGCCAGAACACATGTACTCAAGATGCTCGGCCTTGCCATAACTGAATACACTAGTTTAATGGTCACAGTGAAGACAAGCCATGGATATAAGTTCTGAGTTGGGTTCATGAACCAAGAAGATCGCTGCTTTTTTATGGCCGAACTTGGACAAACTTTCTCAAGTGTTACGGACTGAAAGTTGGCGCACGAATGTTGATGGAAATAGCAGAACCTGGTCTCATCTTCACTGCGATCTTCCACCCCAACGTCGTTCCAATTGTTCATCCATGTTAGTTTTGTATCTGGTTCTTGCTTGTTGCCTCGATTACTTCTTAATCCACCTATTCTGTCTAACTAATCACAATTTAACTTTAGAAGTAGCAACGAATCTCTCACAAAGATGCTACTTCTAACTAATATTTTCTTATAATTGGTGGCACGTGTAGGTTTTTTCAGAGTTAAGCAGTCTGCTCGTTTGTTAGTCTGTAATAACTCGGCTGTTACTAATGGCACTGAAGTTGACTGGATCGACATCCACAAGTTCCTACACTTTATTGATCGTCTTGAGGTCCTTGTGGGGCATTTCAATGGTGGAAGGCCACGTGGGATATGTGTGCCACTCCTGCACTCATTGAACAGGTCCAACTGTGTCGAGAAACTTATAGTACGAGCTGTTTTCTGTTATATATGTTGTTCATAAACTATTGCTTTTACACAGTTTTACAGCTGTGATCTTCTTGAAACAGGAACTGCCGAGTTCTATTGTTCCTATACAGATGCCTGACCATGGTCGGGTCGGACTTGTGCTTGGTCAAAACATGATGTTTATGTCGACCTACTCAATTCCCCTTGGAGGTGAAAAGATACTTATTCATGGGTGGTCTCAAATAATGAAGGCCCGTCCATCTTGGAGAATAGGACAGAAGATTATGTTCATGCTTTTCCATGGCTCTAAAGCGAATATCCTGTTTATTGACCACGTTGCGAGATGAAGCCGCTTTCAGAAGGTTGTGGATGCGTGAGGTGGCGCCTGGGCCTTGTCCTGGGCTTGGCGGCCTCACCCTTGGTTAACTATAGGCAAAGTAGCACTGTTCGAGGCGTGCTTTGTATGGTTGAACCTGTATAAGTACTCATACTAATTTCAGCTTTGGTTGTTAAGTGCCCCTGCTGGTTTCAGTTAAGGTTGTTAAGTACTCCTGCTGCTTTTACAGTCTGTCGTGTTTCTTCAGTCCTGTCTTCCTCCAACCGCCAAAACAAGCGCCGGCGGGGCCGCCTGCTTCCGCCTCCCACGGCTGGCTGCGCCTCAACGCACGCATCGCCGCCCCACCGTCTCCTAAATCATTAACGCCGATGTCCTCCGCGCGCTTTGGTGCGCTCGCCGCGGCGCCGCCCTCTCACGTTGTCAACATGGTCAACAAACAACAGGAATCAGCTGAAGTACGTGGAGAGGATGACAGTAGGGGCCCACCACGTCAGCGTATGGAAAAATAAAGTGCTTCCTCCTAGTGTTTTCCTGACATCTGGGACCCACGACATTGGGAGCGTATATAGTCAATAAACAAGAGAACAACACAAGATCGGCTGACACCTGGGACGTAGCTACTCGAGCAGTAATTTTTTTGTGTGGTATTGTTGAGACGGAGCAGGGTTTGAACTGGGTTGTGGCCCGTCTAGCCCAGGCTTATATTTTATGTTCACCATGTGACCAGCCCAACTATTTTTTCTTTGTGAAAATGAGCCCAGTTTATTTTTTCTGAAGAATACCCAATCTAGGCCTACTTATTTTTCTACGCCCTGATGGGCTGCAACTCTTTCAAGACGCCTGCAAATCTTGAAAGTAATATGAAATGGGTTGTAAATATAAAAACAGATGACAAATTGGCATTTACTTTATAATTTCTGAATTTTATTACATTTTCAGATTCCTATTTCACTGGGCATTAACCTAATTTAAATATATCTTTAAAGTACTTTAAATCTGGCTGGACATTTCCGTATTAAAAATAGTTTGGAACCCACAGAAATATGCGAAATTGGCCCTGGCCAACCAAAAAAAACGACTGCAATAAATTGCACAAGAAGTTGCCATGAGCTATATATAAATTATTAAAAAAAGAGGGAGTGGTCTGACTTGTGGGCCTATTTAGTTGACGCGTATGCAAGATTTTTTTAGTTATTATATACGTCAACAAACAATTCTAGCAGACATAACCGTTGGATGTCAATCCAATGACCATCGTGTTTCTTCAATCTCTGATCTTCTTGCTCCAGCCGCCAAAGCAGCGCCGGCGGGACCGCCTACTCCCGCCTCCCGTGGCCGGCTGTGTTGCCGTGCAGGCCTCAGCGCCCCCTACTACTCCCACCGCTGGCCAGGGCATCCCTCTACTCACCCACACCCCCTGTTATTCTGTGGCGACGGCAACCTCACACCGCAGCCGAACCGGTGAACACTCGTACTCCTCTCCGCATGGGCATCCACTACCGCGTCTTCCTCGGCTCCGTGTCGTCCCCTTCCTATGCCTCGCCGTCGTCCACTGCCGTGGTGCTCTCGGCGCGGCGTGGTCAATGTGGTCAACGACCGACTTCCATCGGAAGAGTACTGTACGTGGAGAGGCTGACAGCTGGGTCCATGGCAGCCGCAAGGAAGTGCCTCCTTATTACGCGGAAAATAATTATTCCTCCACCTAACAGTGGGGACCAACCTGACAGGCCACCAGTATTTTGCGAAAAAATCGTTTCCCCGTGACTGCTGGGACCCACCAAACGGGCCATCGTATTTCGCGAAAAAAACGTTCCCCCCGCTGTCAGCTCGGACCCACCGGAAGTGCCTCCTTATTACGCACAAAAAATGAATACTCCCCTGGCTAGCTGGGACCCACCTTGGTGGGAGGCTGACTTGTGGGCCTACTAAGTTGACGGGGACGAAGAGCTTTGTCAACTTAGTCAATATGAACGATTCTAGCTCCAGTGACCGTACGATGTCCATCCAACGGCCGTAGTGCTTCTTCAACCTCTAGTCTTCTTGCTCCAGCCGCCCAAAGCAGCGCCGTTCGTGCCACATGCTCTTGCCTCCCATGGTCGGCTGTGCTGCCGCAGAGGCCTCACCGCCCCTACTATTCCCACCGCTGGCCAGGCCCTGCGGCAACGGCAGCCTCACACCGCAGCCGAACCAGTGAACCCTCGTACTCCTCTCCGCGCGGGCTTCCACTGTCGCGTCTTCCCCTAGCTCCGCGTCGTCCCCTTCCTAGGCCTCGCCGTCGTCCACCGCCGTGGTGCTCTCGGCGCGGCGTGGTCAATGTGGTCAACGACCGACTTCCATCGGAAGAGTACTATGCGTGGAGACGCTGACAGCTGGGTCCACGGCCGCAGCAAGGAAGTGCCTCCTTATTACGCGCAAAATAATGATTCCTCCACCTGACAGCAGGGACCCACCGGACGGGCCACCAGTATTTTGCGAAAAAAATCGTTTCCCCCTGACAGCTGGGACCCACGGGACGGGCCACCGTATTTCGCGAAAAAAAACGTTCCCCCGCTGTCAGCTCGGACACACCGGAAGTGCCTCCTTATTACGAACAAAAAAATGAATACTCCCCCGGCTAGCTGGACCCACCTTGCTAGGAGGCTGACTTGTGGGCCTACTAAGTTGACGGGGACGAAGGCTTTGTCAACTTAGTCAATATGAACGATTCTAGCTCAAGTGACCGTACGATGTCCATCCAACGTCCGTAGTGCTTCTTCAACCTCTGGTCTTCTTGCTCCAGCCGCCCAAAGCAGCGCCGGTCGTGCCGCATGCTCCTGCCTCCCGTGGCCGGCTGTGCTGCCGCAGAGGCCTCACCGCCCCTACTATTCCCACCACTGGCCAGGCCCTGCGGCGACGGCAGCCTCACACCGCAGCCGAACCAGTGAACCCTCGTACTCCTCTCCGCGCGGGCTTCCACTGCCGCGTCTTCCCCGGCTCCGCGTCGTCCCCTTCCTAGGCCTCGCCGTCGTCCACCGCCGTGGTGCTCTCGGCGCGGCGTGGTCAATGTGGTCAATGACCGACTTCCATCGGAAGAGTACTATGCGTGGAGACACTGACTGCTGGGTCCACGGCCGCAGCAAGGTAGTGCCTCCTTATTACGCGCAAAATAATTATTCCTCCACCTGACAGCGGGTACCCACCGGACGGGCCACCGTATTTCATGAATAAAACATTTGCCCCTGACTGCTGGGACCCACCAGCTATATCTTCGCACGCAAGGAAGTGCCTGACAGTCGGGACCCACCTGGTCGAAGCGTACGTAGCGTTGTCATTCTGGTCGGGAACGTGTACGTACATATATACTGGTCGATGTAGAGGTGCACATGTGTCGTAGTAGAGGCGCGCACGTAGCATGTGCATGTACGAGCAGCGGCCAGGGTGCAAGAAAGAAAATACGGCCACGTATGTGTACATACGGGCGGGGTCTCGAACGCCTACTCACGCATACGTACGGCCAGGGCTCGTGTACATGGCTGGGTCGGAACGGAGAAACAACGTCGTCGTCGTGTTCATGGGAAGGCAACGGAATGCATCATGTTCATGGGGAGGCAACGGAATGCGTCGTGTTCATCGGGAGGCAACGGAATGGGTCGTGTTCATCGGGAGGGCTTGGACGGAACAGGCGATGGAAACGAGGCCTGGCGTACCGCAGAACGGAGGAACCTGCCTTGTGTTCGACCGACCACGTTCGAAACGGGATCCTGTTGATCGGGAGGGGTCTGGCGTATCGTAAAACGGAGGAAACGGACCTTCTACGGTCAAAACGGGGGTCCTGTTGATTGGGAGGGGTGTGACGTACCGCAAAACGGATGAAACGGACCTCCTACGGTCGAAACGGGGGTCCTGTTCATCGGGAGGGGGTGTGGCGTACCGTAAAACGAGACTCCACGGGATACTGTTCATCTCCACCGTCGACCCCCTCCAGCCTCCACGAGCTACTGTTCATCCACCGTCGACCTCCTCCAGCCTCCACCGCGCGCTACTCCACCGGCTACTGTTCAACCAGCCCTCTCCACGGGCTCCTGTTCAACCACCCCTCCACGGGCTACTGTTCATCCTGCCCTCCGCGGGGTGGTCCTGTTCAACCCGCCCTTCACGGGGTGGTCGTGTTCATCCAGCCCTCCACGGGGTCCTGTTCATCCAGCCCCAACCGGCTCCATCGATCGGGGTCCTGTTCATCTAGAGGCAACACCACGGGGTCCTGTTCATCCACCCCCACTAGGAACTGTTCATCCACCCTCCCGCAACACTCACTGTTCATCCAGAGGCATCATCGATCGGCTTCAGTTAGCAGCAGTAGTGAAGGAATCGCTCGATCGGGTTCAGTTAACAGCCATCGATCGATCGCTCGGGTTCAGTTAGAGCCCAACACCTCGCTCGGGTTCAGTTAGAGCCCAACACCTCGCTCGGGTTCAGTTAGAGCCCAACAACTCGCTCGGGTTCAGTTAGAGCCCAACACCTCGCTCGGGTTCAGTTAGAGCCAATGCCTCGCACACACGCGCGTACGTGTACGAGAGAAACACGCATCGCTCGGCCGCCGACCTCCCACCGTAACCGGGAACTCCCCGATATTTTCCTCGCCCTCGCTTCTACCACGGTTTTTTCCGTCATGGACAGCCCAAAGAATGTCATGCAGCTGCGTCTCCGGCCCGCCCAGGACGAAAAACCCATTTTCTGTCATGATTTTTTGTCATAGAAGTAGGAGCCCACCACATCTATGATGATATCGGGTTTTTTTCACAATTATCGTCATAGAAGTGTCATATGTATGACAGATTTTTTTTCGTTCGGCCCAAAATGTCAGGGATTCGTCTTTTTTGTAGTGGTATCCGCTGTACTATGGATTTTGTAGGGCCCATTAAGCCATCCCTCCAATACGGTTCCACACCCTATAGTGGGCTTTTGCTTCTTTGGAGTTGAGTCAGGCGACTTATGAGAGTGTACCCTTTTAGTTCGGACCGGGGGTTCTGTTAGGGCCGGATTATCCCAGAATTGCGTTTGGGTTTTCCAGGCACTTTCCATCGCACAGTATTTCCGTACTATGGCCGCCAAGTTAGCGAAGTGTGTTATGTCACGGCGACTTATGGCATTGAGGACTCCCTTGTCTGTGCAATTATTGCAAAAGAACGAAACCGCGTCTTCCTCGCGACAGTCCTTAACCTTATTCATTACAAGGAGGAATTTGGCCCAATAGTGATGGACTGTCTCTTGGGGCGCTTGTCTAATGTGGGAAAGATCGTTTGTATCTGGGTGGGTGGGTGGATTTGAGTCCAGACCTTGACCCAATCTGTGATCCTGGGGCAGGGGAGTTTCTGATCTTGGAAGTTCGGGCTCCGGGATGTTGCCCTGTGGGTTCGGTATGCGGCCTGATTCTAGATTCAGGGCTAGGGCGGTGTCTTCCCGTGAATGAGTATCCGTCTCGGGGAGCTCGGGAATCCGGACATAGTTCGTCCTCAGGATAGGGGGAGAATCGCCGCGTTGCTCCTCCACCACCGCTATCTGATGGGTGACCAGTGGAGAGTTAATCTTCCTTTGGTCGGGTTTAATCCCGATCCGATCATAGTCCGTAGTGACTGCCAGAGCGGCGATGCGATCCAAGAGCTCGTTCAAATGGAGAGCTCCATTGGATCCATCTGCTCGGCAAATTTCGAGCTGATGTGGAGGCTATTTTCGATGACCCGAGAAGTCATCGTCGGCGCGGCGGCCGAGCGGGCGGTCATGACGAAGCCGGCTAGTTGGAGAGTTTGGCCTGCAGCCAGGGCTCCCCCAGAGGTGATGTTGTCCTTGACAACGAGACGAACCATCCTCATGATGACGACACAGTGGAACTCTCAATGAAGCACCAATGTCGGTGTCAAAACCGGCGGATCTCGGATAGGGGGTCCCGAACTGTGTGTCTAAGGCGGATGGTAACAGGAGGCAGGGGACACAATGTTTACCCAGGTTCGGGCCCTCCTGATGGAGGTAATACCCTACGTCCTTGTAACGCCCCGGACACACCCGCCGGTAGTCATTACTCCTGGCGGGATCTAGACTGGCTCCACAGATCAATACTAGTCTTTTCTACGCACTTTATCCTCACTCGTGCGCACCCGGGAGCAACTTCCCGGTCGGTCACCCATCCTGACACTACTCCAAGCTGAGCACGCTTAACTTTGGAGTTCTGTCCGAATGGGCTCCCGGAAAAGAAGGAATTCCTTATTGATATGAGTAGTCTATCATCCCAAATAAGCCAGGCCATCACATACAACCCCACTCAGAGGAACCGACGTCCTCGTCGGGGCAACAGGAACGTTCCCTCTTGGCACAAACGTCTGTGCATCTAGTCCGGTACATGTGTCACGCCGTGTGCCACGACGGGTCACAAACATCATGCACAACATGACCGCGCACTTGTCCGCAAACATCTGTGTAACCGCGAGGGTCGGCTCTGATACCAATTTGTAACGCCCCGGACACACCCGCCGGTAGTCGTTACTCCTGGCAGGATCTTGACTGGCCCCACAGATCAATACTAGTCTTTTCTATGCACTTTATCCTCACTCGTGCGCACCCGGGAGCAACTTCCCGGTCGGTCACCCATCCTGACACTACTCCAAGCCGAGCACGCTTAACTTTGGAGTTCTGTCCGAATGGGCTTCCGGAAAATAAGGAATTCCTTATTGATATGAGTAGTCTATCATCCCTAATAAGCCAGGCCATCACAGTCCTACTTGATTGTTCTTGATGATATGAGTAGTACAAGAGTTGATCTACCAAGAGATCAAAGAGGCTAAACCCTAGAAGCTAGCCTATGGTATGATTGTCTTTTGTCCTATGGACTAAACCCTCCGGTTTATATAGACACCGGAGGGGGCTAGGGTTACACAAGTCGGTTACAAAGGAGGAGATATATATATCCATATTGCCTAGCTTGCCTTCCACGCCAAGTAGAGTCCCATCCGGACACGTGACAAAGTCTTCAATCTTGTATCTTCATAATCCGACAGTCCGGCTGTCCGGAGACCCCCTAATCGAGGACTCCCTCACTACCCGTGCGGGCATAGGGATGATCTGCCCCGCATCTGGTAGCCGGTGTGCGATGTCCGCGGCCAGATATCCGGCTTCCCGTAGCTTTGCGTTGTGCTCCTCCGTGATGGAGGAGACTATCCACTTGCCTCCCGCTCCGGACATGCTTGGAGTGGTTTGAGAAGAAATACGCGAACTTGGGCGCTGGAGCTCAAGTGCACGAGAATGGATAAGCAAGGAGGAAGAAGGCGTGGGTAAAAAGGGTGAATATTTGTCCCTTTATAAGGGCGGAAGAGGCGATGCGCCTCCCCACTTACCTGGTAAATTCGCTTATTCCCCAAACGCCGTAATTGATGGCATAGCTGGGTTACCCATACCCGTATTGATGAGAATCCCGTGATAAGGGGACACGATCTCTACTTCGACAAGACGTGTCAAGAAAACCGCCTCGCGATATGTGCATGGCTGGTCAAGAAAAACGGTTCAAATAATGACTGGGCCATGGCATGTTGTCATGTTGCAAAACGTGTCAGCAGACTAGGTTTGTGGAAATATTATTCTCTCTATGGTGGTGTGTGGAACTTGTTTTGCAGAGCTGGACACTATCCTTTTGTTCAAAATCTTCCATGGAGTATTCAGAGGAAGAACCCGCCTTGCAATGCCGAAGACAAATCTGCGCGCCGGACGCTTCGTCATTGAAGCCTGGTTCAGGGGCTACTCAGGGAGTCCTGGATTAGGGGGTCTCCGGACAGCCGGACTATATCCTTTGGCCGGACTATTGGACTATGAAGATACAAGTTTGAAGACTTCGTCCCATGTCCGGATGGGACTCTCCTTGGCGTGGAAGGCAAGCTTGGCAATACAGATATGTAGATCTCCTCCCTTGTAACCGACTCTGTGTAACCCTAGCCCTCTCTGGTGTCTATATAAACCGGAGGGTTTAGTCCGTAGGACAACAACAATCATACCATAGGCTAGCTTCTAGGGTTTAGCCTCTACGATCTCGTGGTAGATCAACTCTTGTAATACTCATATCATCAAGATCAATCAAGCAGGACGTAGGGTATTAGCTCCATCAAGAGGGCCCGAACCTGGGTAAACATCGTGTCCCTTGCCTCCTGTTACCATCCGCCTTAGACACACAGTTCGGGACCCCCTACCTGAGATCCGCCAGTTTTGACACCGACACTTTGGGTCCAAGAATGATCATCGCGAAGGTTTCATTCCGTTTGGTATTCCTTTTCTGTGAAACTCTAAAATAGAAAAAAATAGAAACTGGCACCGGGCCTCGGGTTAATAGGTTAGTCCCAAAAATAATATAAAAGAGCATATTAAAGCCCATTAAACATCCAAAACAGATAATATAATAGCATGCAACAATCAAAAATTATAGATACATTAGAACGTATCATTTGTATCATTGCTACTAACGATAAAACAATGGGGTCTATCTGTACATAGATAGATCTTGTCTACATCATGACATCGTTCTTATTACATTACTCTGTTTCCCCATGGACTTAATACACTAGATGCATGCTGGATAGCGGTCGATGTGTGGAGTAATAGTAGTAGATGCAGGCAGGAGTCGGTCTACTAATCTTGGACGTGATGCCTATATAATGATCATTGCCTGGATATCATCATAATTATTTGAGGTTCTATCAATTTCCCAACAGTAATTTGTTTGCCCACTGTTTGCTATTTTTCTCGAGAGAAGCCACTAGTGAAACCTGCGACCCCCGGGTCTTCTTTCTTATATTATTTGCCTTTGCGATCTACTTTTCTCTTGCATTTATTTTCAGATCTATTAATTCAAAATCCCAAAAATACTTTGCTGCACTTTATTTTATTTTCTATCTATTTATTTAATCTATTACAACTTTCTCCCGTCATGCACCAATTTCTGGCACCGTTACCCGAAAGGGATTGACAACACCTTTAACACGTCGGGTTGCGAGGATTTGTTATTTGTGTGCAGGGGCTGTTTACGTTGTGTTGATTGGTTCTCCTACTGGTTCGATAACCTTGGTTTCATATCTGAGGGAAATACCTACTGCCGTTGTGCTGCATCGTCCTTTTCTCTTTGGGGAAATACCGACATAGCTTCAAGCGACATCATGGACAACTTTCGGCTGAGTAAAGTGCCGATGGACGATGGCAGCGGATTAAACCTCATTTATGAGGACACGCTCAACAAAATGCAAATGGACAAGAGCCGCATCGAGCAGAGCAGTACAACCTTTTGAGGCATTATTCCCAGTTGAGAAGAACGATTTTCAGGAAAAATTAAACTTGATGTAGTATTCGGCACACCTGAGAACTACAGGTCCGAAGAGTTAATATTCCAGGTGGCACCTTTCAACAGCGGATATCACACCCTGTTGGGGCGAGATGGATTCACATGCTTTCAAGCTATACCTCATTACGGGTACATGAAGCACAAAATGCCCGGGCCCAACGGAGTCATCAATATTGTTAGTGATCCGAACATAGCGCTTCGTGCCAAAAAAACCGCATCCCTGGCCCTCGAGGCACTATCTGAGGCCCTCGCAGTCGAGGAGCTCACCGCTCTGCGCTCCGTAGTGGATAGAGACAACGCAATTCTCGATAAAAGGCCTATATCCACTTCTTTCAAGCCAGCAGATGAAATAGTCAAATTCCAAGTCCACCTGACGGATCCTAATAAAACAATAGCCATTGGAGCACAGCTGGATCCTGCGTGAGAATGGGGACATCTTCGCCTGGCACCCTTTGGATAAGCCAGGAATCCCGCGCATACTGGCCGAACACAGCCTCAACATAATAAAGGGGTTCAAGCCAGTCAAGCAGACGCTGCGGCGATTTTCCGAACCGAAGCGACAAGCTATGGGGGAGGAGCTAGCCAAACTACTTGGAAGCCGGGTTTATTCGAGAGATAAAACACCCGGATTGGCTAGCAAACCTGGTCATGGTTCCAAAGAAGGACAAATCCTGACACCTTTGTGTTGATTTCAAAGACCTCAATAAAGCCTGCGCTAAGGACCCCTTCCCACTGCCCCGCATTGACCAGATCATCGATGCAACCACAGGACATGATTCATTATGTTTCCTCGACGCATACTCTAGATACTATCAAATTAAGATGAAGGAATCCAATCAAGACGCAATGGCATTTATTACCCCGTACGGGTCTTTCTGCTTCAACACTATGCCTTCTGGACTAAAAAACGCCGGTGCCACCAACCAACGCATGATTCAAACATGCCTGGAAAAACAAATTGGCAAGACGGTGGAGGCATACGTAGATGATGTAGTCATCAAAAATAAACATGTTGAATCATTGGTGGACGACTTACGTCTTACATTGGAAAACCTTCGAACGTATGACATACTGCTCAATCTGGAAAAATTGCGTTTTTGGCGTTCCGGCCGGAAAGCTACTCGGGTTCATCGTTTCCAATAGAGGAATCAAAGCAAACCCGGCCAAAATCCTAGCCTTGTCACAATTGGTAATTCCAACAGACCTAAAGCAGGTCCAAAAACTAGCAGGGTGTGTGGCAGCCTTGAGCCCCTTTATCTCCAAATTAGGAGATAAGGCGCTGCCGCTATATCGCCTGCTTCGATGCACCGACCGCTTTGAGTGGATGGATGCGGCAACAGCCGGGTTATCATAAATAAAAGCTCTACTAGCAAACAACCCAGTCCTTGCCGCACCTAACATCGGCGAACCCATGCTACTATACACATCTGCAACTCAGTAGGTGGTGAGCGCAGTACTCGTCGTTGAACGAGAGGAAGAGGGACATAAATTCCCACTCCAAAAACCCGTATACTACGTATCGGCGGTTCAGACACCATGTAAATCCTGGTACCCGCACTATCAGAAGATACCATATGCGGTTTTCATGGCATCTTGGAAGCTGCGACTCTACTTTCAAGAGTGCTCGATCACGGTGGCCTCCGAGGTACAACTCAATGATATCATTAATAATCGAGACGCCAACGGCCGCATTGCAAAATGGTCCATCGAGCTCCTACCATTCCAAATAAAGTACAAACTATGCCAGGCTATTAAAACTCAGGTGTTGGCCGACTTCGTCGCCGAATGGTCAGAAGCCGAACTCCCCAAAGAATATGGTACATACTCCAACTGGGTGATGTACTTCGACGGCTCTAAAATGTTAGCCGGATTGGGCGCTGGTGTCATCCTAACATCCCCTACAGGGGACACCGTCCCTTACATATTGCAAATCATGTACATGGACTCCAATAACACAGCCGAATATGAGGCACTACTGCATGGTCTCCGGATGGCTGTTTCTATGGGCATATAATGTCTCGAGGTGCGCAGGGATTCAAACCTTGCAATATCCCAAATAAACAGAGAATTCGATGCAAAAGATCCAAAGATGGCAGCTTACCGCAATGCCGTGCTCAAAATACCAGCTCAGTTCGAGGGGCTCGTGAAAGTGCTAGTGATCGACTAGAGGGGGGGTGAATAGGCGATTTTTATGAAAGTATTCAAAACATGGAATGTTCGAAGACAAACGATAGAAATAAACCTATTACCATACAGTGGAAGGTAGACTACACTAGGCAAGCCATAGTCAAGTATTCAATGAAGTGAAAGCACAAAGACTAATAGCAACCAGGCAGTATGGATCAGGATGGAAGATAGTATGAAGCCAATCAGAACAAGCAGTCGCTCAGTGAAGACAGTAGATAATGTAGACAGGTAATGACTTCACAAGGACCAACTGTAAATAAAGAGATGGGAATGATAGAACCAGTAGCTCGTTGAAGACAATGATTTGTTGGACCAGTTCCAGTTGCTGTGACAACTGCACGTCTGGTTAGGGAGGCTGAGATTTAACTCAGAAGACCGTGTCTTCACCTTATTCCCCTTGATCTAAGGACACCCAGTCCTCGCCCAATCACTCTGGTAAGTCTTCAAGGTAGACTTCCAAACCTTCATAGACTTCGTTCACCGGCGATCCACAATGACTCTTGGATGCTCAGAATGCGACGCCTAACCGGCTGGAGGATTCACGGTCCTCAAGTGTTATAAGTCTTCAGATCACACAGACAGGAAGACCTAAGTGATGCCTAACACTCTTTGGCTCTGGGTGTTTAGGGCTTTGTCCTCGCAAGGATTTCTCTCTCAAAGGCTTCGAGGTGGGTTGCTCTCAAACGAAAAAAGCCGTGCACTAACTCTGAGCAGCCAACCAATTTATGGTGTAAGGGGTGGGCTATTTATAGCCACTAGGCAACCTGACCTGATTTGTCCGAAATGACCCTGGGTCACTAAGGAACTGACATGTATTCCAACGGTCAGATTTCAAACACACATGACAACTTTACTTGAGCTACAAGCAAAGCTGACTTATCTAGCTCTGGATAAGATTTGCTCTCACAGTCTTCGCTCGAAGACATAGGATTTTGGTTAAGCATCACTTCAGTCATTCTGACTGGTTCACTTGGACCCCACTTAACAGTACGGTGGTTCCTATGACTCAACAAAGAAGAAAAAGAACGACGAAACAACTAAGTCTTCGCGCTCCATAGTCTTCACGCGATGTCTTCTCTTGTCATAGTCTTCAATGTGAATGTATTCACATACCACCTTTGACTTCAATGTCTTCATACATTTTTAGGGGTCATCTCCGGTAGGAAAACCGAATCAATGAGGGACTTCTACCTGTGTTATCCTGCAATTCTCACAAACACATTAGTCCCTCAACTAGGTTTGTCGTCAATACTCCAAAACCAACTAGGGGTGGCACTAGATGCACTTACAGCTCGAGTTTCATCACGTGGCCCGAGACAATAACCAAGCAGCGGACATCCTTGCTCGAATGGGCGCTAAACGCGACCCCGTCCTACGTAACACCTTCTTGGAAAGGCTCTTTAATCCATCCGTGGTATGGCAGGACGAGAGCGGAAATTCCAGGCCGACGCCGATCACACCCCCGGATGCCGAACACGATTTGGACATCATCGGGGGCTCGGGCATAGAACCAACGCCTTCCGCCCATGTAATCATGGTGGTAATCACCCCATGGACCGAACACTTCCCGTCCTACCTTAATAGGCGGGAGCTCCCTGAGGACTTGAACGAGGCTCGTTGCATCGTTCAACGTTCGAAAGCCTACAAGGTTCATGAAGGAGAGCTCTACAAGAAAATCACTACCGGAGTGCTTCAAAGATGTATCTCCGAAGAGGAGGGACGACAACTCTTGGCTGAAATACATGTTGGTCTTGGCAGCCATCACACCGCAGCTCGGGCCCTTGTTAGTAAGGCCTTCCGTACATGTTTCTTTTAGCCCACGGCCCGAGAAGACGCACAGGACCTCGTACAATGCTGTGTCGGATGACAGCTTTTTGCCAATCAAAGCCACATGCCGCTCACTGCCCTACGAACAATCCCCATTACTTGGCCTTTCGCGGTCTGGGGGCTGGACATGGTCAGACCCCTTAAAGGGGGCATCCATAGAAAAAAAATATTTGCTGGTTATGGTAGACAAATTCACTAAGTGGATAGAGGCCAAACCAGTTGAAATGGCTGAAGATGGACCGGTGATAAACTTTGTATCCGATGTCATATATCGTTATGGTGTCCACACACAGCATTATTACCGATAATGGCTCTAACTTTACGGCCGACGAGGTGAAAAAATGGTGTGCTAATCTAGGTATTAAACTCGATTATGCCTCCGTGTATCACCCCCAAACGAACGGTCAAGTTGAACGGACCAATGGCCTTATAATGAGCGGAATCAAACCTAGACTAGTGCGATCCTTAAAGGAGTCGGATAAACACTAGTTCGAGGAGCTCGACTCTGTACTCTGGGGGCTGCAGACCACACCCAACCGCACGACCGGATACACACCGTTCTTCATGGTGTACGGCATAGAGGCTGTCCTGCCCTGCGATATTATTCATGACTCACCTCGAGTGCGCATGTACGAAGAGAGATAGGCCGAGCTTGATCGGCAATACAACTTAGATGGCCTGGAGGAGGAGCGCGATGTCGCAAAGGCCCGTTCTGCATTCTACCAACAACAAGATCGATGATACCAAAGCAGAGAAGTGCGGGCTAAGACTTATAATGTCGGTGAACTCGTTCTATGCCTACCAGAGAAGAAAAAGGACAAGCTCAAGCCCAAATGGGAGGGTCCCTTCATTATAGATGAAGTTCTCACTTGAGGAGCCTATCGCCTTCGCAACGCATCGGACAATCGCTTAGAGCCGAACCCATGGAACGCTGCGAGACTCCGAAGATTCTACGCCTAAGTCGGGACAAATTGTTCGTTACCTTTTTCTCCCTTTTTCACTTTTTTCCTTTTTCTTTTTCCCATACAACTTCTAGCGTGTGTTCGGGTAAGCCGCACACTTGAGGGGTATACATCCTTAAATGTACACACCCCACCATAAGTGGGGGCTTCCTCTAATAGAAGCTTATTATCATTTTGAGCATAAAGCTCACCATATATATGTGTGTTGTTTGCTCATATACGTCTTGTCTTCGCCATTATATGCACCTCTATGACTTAAGTTTTTGCCAAGATGGGTTGCCTGGCTCCTGTGTTTATGCCCTACGTTCTCGCTCGTTCGCCTAGGGCATAAAGGGAGCACCTCTGCGATTGTTACAACCGAGTCATCTGGACATGTACCTCAGATGGGTGAAGCCGAAAGGTAGCGTTCTTAAGGGAATAATTGGTCGGCGGACAAAAGACGAACTACCTTTGTAGCAATATAAACTACCAAAATACAAAGACTCCTGTGATTCTTTCGCATCACGGCTTAGTCATGCATAAACGCATGCCGACCCAGGGAGAGGAACCCTTAATGGAACTATTGTTTCTGGAAGATGTTTCTTACGTTAAACATTAATATAACATAACTCCCCGAATGCAGTTTGTCTGTTCAAGCATTATGACCGGATCGCCTGGTTTCCAAACATACTTGGTGTTTCCCACAGGTATAGTATTCGGAAACACTCCACCCTTGGGTTTCGGAGTTTGAAAGCGGAGAGTCTGCCACGACAATCTTTTACAATCCAGCCGGAGATAAGCTTTGCTGATAAAGTGTATCATCACATAAAATTACACGCCTACTCTTTATCTATGCCATCTATCAGGTTGTCTAGTTTACAGTCCTGCTGCGAAAATTGGCTATCTTTACTTGGTCGTACACCAAGCTAACCGGAATTTCTTGTCCATCTGGTCCCCGAGGTCCGACCTGGGCCATATGGTTCGGATCAAGTCCGGTATACCGCGTTTTCACCATGGCCCAGGCCTCTCGTGCACCGTCTCGACATGCCGATGCCTTCCACAGCTCAAAACAAAGACGAGCTCCCTTGAATAAATTTGCGAGCTCCCCCATCATTCCTGGAGGAGAATCAGATGCTCATAAAGCCTTCACCGTATTCCTCATGGCTTTCCGAGCTCGCTCGTGCACTTTGGATAGCTCTTGCAGCAAGTCGCCATAGAATCCAGACACTTCTCCTTCGGGCTGCCAGTTAACAAACCTACAGGCACAAATAGAAGGATATATGCCCTAGAGGCAATAATAAAGTTATTATTTGTTTCCTCATATCATGATAAATGTTTATTATTCATGCTAGAATTGTATTAACCGGAAACTTAGTACATGTGTGAATACATAGACAAACAGAGTGTCACTAGTATGCCTCTACTTGACTAGGTCATTAATCATAGATGGTTAAGTTTCCTAACCATAGACATGAGTTGTCATTTGATTAACGGGATCACATCATTAGGAGAATGACGTGATTGACTTGACCCATTCTGTTAGCTTAGCACTTGATCGTTTAGTTTACTGCTATTGCTTTCTTCATGACTCACACATGTTCCTATGACTATGAGGTTATGCAACTCCCGATTACCGGAGGAACACTTTGTGTGCTACCAAACGTCACAACGTAACTAGGTGATTATAAAGGTGCTCTACAGGTGTCTCCGATGGTACTTGTTGAGTTGGCATAGTGTAGCGCCCTCGATGCGACTATATCTCCCACATGTCGAAGCACGACTTAGAGACATAACCGCATTGAAAGCAATGTCGCGAGTGAGGTAATCTTCACACAACCCATGTAATACCTAAGGGAAAGAGATACATAGTTGGCTTACAATAGCCACTTCACAGAATACTTGAATATAAAGCATTACATTATCCAAATACACTCAAGGTCCGACTACGGAACCAAAATAAAAGAAGACTACCCCAATGCTGCACATATCCCCGATCGACCCCAACTGGGCTCCACTATTGATCAACTAGAACGAAACAACACAAAGGACAAGATCTTCATCGAGCTCCTCCTTGAGCTAGGTTGCGTCACCTGCACGGTTCGACGGCACCTGCAAACTGGTTTTGGAAGTATCTGTGAGTCACGAGGAGTCAGCAATCTCGCACCCTCGCGATCAAGACTATTTAACCTTATAGGTAGGGTAAAAGGTATGAGGTGGAGCTGCAGCAAGCGACTAGCATTTATGGTGGCTAACATACGCAAATGAGAGCGAGAAGAGAAGGCAAAGCACGTTCGAGAAATCTATGATCAAGAAGTGATCCTAGAACAACCTACGTCAAGCATAACTCCAACACCGTGTTCACTTCCCGGACCCCGCCGAGAAGAGACCATCATGGTTACACACGCGGTTGATGTATTTTAATTAAGATCGACTTCAGGTTTTCTACAACCGGACATTAACAAATTCCCATCTGCCCATAACCGCGAGCACGGCTTTCGAAAGTTCAAATCCCTGCAGGGGTGTCCCAACTTAGCCCATCACAAGCTCTCACGGTCAACGAAGGATATTCCTTCTCCCAAGACAATCCGATCAGACTCGGCATCCCGGTTACAAGACATCCTCGACAATGGTATAACAAGTCCACCAAGACCACCCGCTTTGCCGACAAATCCCGATAGGAGCTGCACATATCTCGTTCTCAGGGCACACCGGTAAGCTAAGTGTATGGGAGCCAACGTAACCCAAGTTGCCAAGGGACGGCCCCGCATGGTGCTCTAGGTTGGACCAACACTTAGAGAAGCACTGACCTGGGGGGGGGTTAAAATAAAGATGACCCTTGGGCTGTCCTAACCCAAGGGGAAAAGAGGCTAGGTGGAGAATGGTAAAACCAAGGTTGGGCCTTGCTGGAGGAGTTTTATTCAAGGCGAACTGTCAGGGGGTTCCCATTATAACCCAACCGTGTAAGGAACGCAAAATCCAGGAACATAACACCGATATGACGGAAACTAGGGCGGCAAGAGTGGAACAAAACACCAGGCATAAGGCCGAGCCTTCCACCCTTTACCAAGTATATAGATGCATTAATTAAATAAGAGATATTGTGATATCCCAACAATAATATCCATGTTCCAACAAGGAACAAGCTCCAATCTTCACCTGCAACTAACAACGCTATAAGAGGGGCTGAGCAAAAGCGGTAACATAGCCAAACAACGGTTTGCTAGGATAGGGTGGGTTAGAGGCTTGGCTTAACAATATGGCAAGCGTGATAAGCAAGTGGTAGGTATCGCAGCATAGGCATAGCAAAAGAGCGAGCAACTAGCAAGCAAAGATAGAAGTGATTTCGAGGGTATGGTCATCTTGCCTGAAATCCCGCACGGAAGAAGAACGATTCCATGAAGAAGACAAACATACGTAGTCGAATGGTTCCTCACAAACGCGACGTTATCGGAACCAACCCGAAGAAGCAACACCGGAAAGAAGCACACAACATAGTAAACAACCAACACATGAACATGGCATGATATGCGGGATGCGGTATGTGATGCATATGCATGATTTGGAAAGGAACGATTGAACCTGGCCTCAAATTGGAAAACCAAGAGTGCCACTAGAAAGGTGAGATGATTTTGGTTGAAATCGACATAAAGATCACCGGAATCAGATGCACGGTTTGGAAATGGCAAGCAAAACAAATATGGCACCGATCTGCGATTAACAACAAGTAGCCTACTAAATGCATCAAGATAAATATGCTACAACACTCAAACATAGCAACAAAATACATGGCAGGGATCCACTCATGATGCTTGACAAAAGATGAACACTGAGCTATGGCTAATTCATCCATTAACAGTTCAAACAAGCATGGCAAAAGTGCAAAAGATAACAGGTTTCAGACTTAGTGAAATAACAAGTCACGAATTTATCATCAGGAAGCAATGTTTAGAGCACGATAACTACAAGCTACAGGAACATATCATGGCAAAGCAAGGCATGGCATGAAGTTACTCTAAGCATATAACAAAAGTCCCTTAGTGACCATGAGCCAAAAGGGATCAGAAAATACAATTGCAAGCATGTGAACATAGCAAAAACATCCAGACTTGGTGAAAAACTGGAGCATGGCAAAACAGTTAACAAGTAGGCATGTTTACAAGCTCGATGCACTCACTAAAAAGCATGACATGACAAACTAAGCATACACCGAGCAAATAGACATGGCATAGAAGCTAGACATGGCAAGAACAACAACATCGCATGCACGGATCAACAACAACAAGCTCGGCAAAATTGCTAAACATGTTAACAATCTGCCAGGAACAATTTATAGCAAAAGTAGAGCTCGATTGACTCAAGCTAGGGTGCTCCATAATTGCGAACAAAGGCATGGATGGATAGAGCACCACAATATTAACAAAACATCCTTACTGATCATCCTCAAAAGAGGCACGTATCGCTAGGAAACAACATGAACATATGGCATAAAAACAATATCAGGACAAGGGCTTAGTGAAATTGTAAGTCCCTGAAATCAGCATCATTGAGTAAGCTACTTTGCATGCTTGTGCTAGTCACCACAAAGATCACAAAAATACATGACATACACCCCTGTACGGATGGCATGGCATACATAAAAACACATGTAGAGCTCAGGATCATAGCATCCACACATGAATCATGGCAAAAATGACAAAAGGCCATTTGCTGAAACAGATCTGACATAATCATCACATAGCCCTCTTCCAACAGCATTTCGGGCATCAAGATGAGCTCAAATGAAAATGATGCAATGATATGAAATGATGTACTCGTCGAGACGAACATTTTGATATGCTACATGCACGAATCGGAGCTATGATGAGGAAGTTATGATGCGATGAATATGCTCAAAAAATACTGAAATCTGGGGGACTTGGTGAAATTTGGACCTCTTCGGGAAAAGTCAACCCAGGACGAAGCGGTGCGGGACGGAGGGATCCGGATCTGGACGGAGGCCATTTGGATGGAGGGGTTGGTGGATCTGGTCCCGATCCATGGGATCTCGCCGGAGACGGCGGAGATGGCCGGACTGGGCAGAGAGGAGCTCCGGCCCTCGCCGGATCTGGCAACTCTGGCCAGACCGAGGCGCGGCGGCGGCGGTCCGGCGAGAGGGCCGACGGCGCACGGCACCACAAGACAAGGCGGTGGCGGAGGAGAGCAGCTCGGGCGGCGGGGCGGAATGGCGGCGAGCGGCGGACGGTGGCGCGGGCGCCGGCTAGCGGGGCGCGCGGCGGCGGGGAACGGCATGTGGCGAAGAAGCAGGGAGCCGGGCGGCGGAGCGCGGATCTGGCGCGCTAGGCGGAGGAGCCCATTGCGGCCCGGGGAGGGCCTCCCGCGGGCCGGGCGGGCCGCGTCGGTGGGGGGGGGGGAGAGGAGGCCGGCGGGATGACAGGTGGCGGCGCCTGAGTGGCTGTGGGCGGCGGCGAAGCTGAGGTGTCGCGCTCCCATTGGTCAGAGCGATGTGGCGGCGGGGTGGACGCGTCCGCCGGCGAGACGGACATGTCCGGCGGCGCGGTGGAGAAGATGGCTAGGGTTTCAACCGCGAAAAATGCGGGGATGCACACATATTTATAGGTAGATGGAGCTAGGAGAGTCCAAATGAGATGCGGTTTTCGGCCACGCGATCCTGATCGAACGACCAAGATGATGGAGGGGGTTTAGGTGGGTTTTGGGCCAGTTTGGAGGGGTGTTGGGCTGCAACACACACGAGGCCTTTTCGGTCCCTCGGTTAACCGTTGGAGTATCAAACGAAGTCCAAATGGTACGAAACTTGGCAGGCGGTCTACCGGTAGTAAACCAAGGCCACATGACAAGTCTCGGTCCAATCCGAGAAAGTTTAACACCCGCACACGAAAAGAGGTAGAAAGGGACACCGGATGACATAGGAGCGCCGGATTGCAAAACGGACAACGGGAAAAATGCTCGTATGCATGAGACGAACATGTATGCAAATGAAATGCACATGATGACATGACATGCAATGCATGACACGCAAGCAATGACAAGGCAACAACATCGAATAACTGGAGGACACCTGGCACATCGGTCTCGGGGCATTACAACACTCCACCACTACGAGAGGATCTCGCCTTGAGATCTAGAATGGCACCGGAGGGAAAAACGGAAGAGAAAGAGAAGAGGTAAAACTAAGTTGCTTCTTTGACCAATGAGTGAAACCAAAGAACCTTGAAAAATTTAAGCCATTTCGAGAAAAGAATACAACGGAGATGAACGAAGTGGAAAACACCCTGTTAGAAAAGAGGAACAAGGAAGAACAACTTCGGGCAGCACTCCGATTGAAAAGAAAAGGAATTGAATAAGAACTTGATAAGATGAGAAGATACTTGATGAAATCACAATACACTGCCTCCGTAACTATTGAATGAATGGAACAAGGGGTAAGAAAGATCTCGGACAGCACTCCGGTTGAAAAGAGATGAAAAACTTGATAAAATAAAAGAGCTTGAGCAAAGGGACACAACACTCCGGTTAAATGGATAAGCATGACAAGAACAAGATCCTAACATGAACAAGAAGAAGGTTTGAAGAGAGCAGCAACACAATGCCTCCGGAACAAAAGTAAGAATGAAATGTAATGAACAAAGGGAAACACGATCTTGAGAGAGCACGCTTACAACAAATGCTAGAACGGAGTTGTTGGAAAACCAACAACGAAAAGAATAAGCTTGATATGGTCTTATGGAATACATCTCAAATTATGAGGTCACAACCTGCCACTCACGGGAAAAAGAATTGGATTGATAAGAACAAGTAGACGAGAATCTTATCTCACCGGAAGGATGAATGAAAAACTTGGATCGTTTATAAGAGCCATAATTAGCAACAATCCTTAGGGAAGGCTTTAGGTGAAAAATGACACAAGATAACCCCAACGAAGAGGTCAATGGATTGGAAAGGATGTATTGAGCGAAGAGAAAATGATGGATTTAGATATGTCACTCTTGAAAACCTTGTGATCCATGAAACACGAAGTGAAATTATCAACAATGACATAACACCACCTCCTTGAGCTCCTCTGAAAAGAATATTGATGAACACTTCGAGAAGGAATTAAATCCTTTATGAACCACCATGATGGGCCTCCATGAAGAACTCCGGTAACAAAGGATAATGACAAGAAAGAGAAGTTGAAAACACAAGGTGAAACCTTGTAATGATTTAAGATGGAACTTCGTGATGAGATAAAGCAGAAAACTGGAACTCCGGTAAAGAAAGAAGAACAAATGAGATCAAGAATTAGATGGACCTCTGGAATAAGGAATTGAATTCACTCGATGAAACAAGAATAAGAATTACATTATGCTTATCCTTCATCAATTAAATTGATGACAACCAAAGGATTTGGCATACTACTTATTCTCGTAGAAAGGATTAAGATAGATATAGCATCAACTTGAGAAGGTATTGAATGAACCACCTGAAGGATTTGGAAATAACGAATGAATTGATACAATAACAAAGGAAGAGAAATCTTGAACGAACCACCGTAAGAATTGGAAATGAGAGTAGCAACGGCACAAATCACCGGGTAGAATTGGAAAAACGAATGAAGATACTTGATGGAATTTAGATACAAGGGAACAGAGATATCATGAACTTATTAGATAACACTTGAACGATGCACCGGTAAGATTTGGATAATGATAGCTGAAAGCTGAGAATGAATAATATTTGAAAAGATGACCTTCGGAGGAAATAAATGGAAACAACTCATGAAATGCTTCGGGTGGGTGAAAAGAATTCTCATAATCAAAACCAATTATGAGAGGATGGCACGAAGCTAGAGCCATGGATCTTGAAGAGAAAGGAGCAATATTTAGGGGAAAAATCTTCTTTGGTCTTCAAATGTTGAGAATGACGATGAGAAACACCACCAAGAATTGTTTAGATACTCCGGGAGAATGAATAATGGAAAGGTTGAATCAATTGAAGAAAAGAATTCGAAAGATCTTAGAGAAGAACATATGACTGATGATAATTCATTCTTACGTCAGTTTTGAAAGAATTTCGGTTAGCTCCGGGGAAATAAGAGGAGTCAGGTAAGATCCTGGAAAAAGACTTGTTTGTTAGGGCCCACTCAAAAGATACACCGTTGAGCGATTTAAAAGAAAGATTGCACCGGTTGAATTAATAGGCTTGAATGAGAGAACATCCTCGAAAAATCTTGAACGAATGCAATGTGGAAACACGAATCTTCGAAATATCTTGAGCACTTCGTAACAAATGAATAGTGAGAAGTGAATTATTATGAGGTGCACCGTTATGAGAAGGCATTTGAAGCAAGGAAAAGAATGTGATCAACACAGAAAACTTGAATTGAATCCACCGGAGAAGAAAAGAACGAAGAATGATGAACTTGAAGCTCCGTTAGAATCTTCGTGAGAATCACCGGATAAGAACATTAAAAGACAAGAATGAAGAGTCTTCACATCCATAAGATGGATACTTGATTGAGAACACTGAGTCCTTGAAGAAAAACAAGGGTGGGTGGGCGGGAAAAAACCAAGGCAACTTGGAGACGGATGAAACAAACAACATTGAGAAGACTTGAGTTGATCTTGCAGATGTTAAAAATGAACGGATCCGCTTGACGAGAGACACACCGATTGAAAAGGATTGACATGACAATCTCGATTATCATGAGGATTGGTATTCACATGGGAACATGAGAACACCGCTTAGGAAAAAGGTATGGAATCATACTTGACTTCGAAGCAACTCGAATACCACAACTCAAAAACAAAAACAAAGGATTGGCTTGCGGAATGAGCCGGAACAAACATATGATAGAGATTTCGTTCGGAGTTTTCGTGGTGGAGCCTACACGGGCTCGATCGTACAGCACCATCATGTACAAGGCAGTGCACATGACATACGATGCGTCCCCGAGTCGGCATAGCCAATGACTCTTTAAGACACAACGAGACCACTGTAAAACCAACCGTGGATAGGCGGACCACTAGACGTCGAACCCCAATTTCATATCATACATCTGTCGGAAAGATATCCTAAGAGCTACTTGAATTCCCACTTATAAACTCCTGAAACTTTCCGGTTATGCAATCAGGTGTTGGGGATACAGGGGAAGCATAATATCTCACCCAAAACTAGCAAATCCTACATCCATTTGTATCCATCCTTCAACACATAACCAAGAAACCTTCGAAAATCGTTTACCTCTACCTTCGAAAAGCATCCGTTATACGAATTATGGCAATACTCCCGAACTCCCGCCCCAGTACTGGGTGGCGTCGAGGTTATCTCACCAACAACTGCATAAAAGAGATTTTCGATGTCGGCGAACTCAGGTATTCCAGAACTGCAACGATAAAATTGTGACGACAACACCTCGGAGCTCAACTCCCCGGGACACTGCCACAACCCCTAAATGTCAGGAGGCACCAAGAACAATGTTCTCGTCACAAATCGATCGGAATGATTCCAAGATACCCGCGTGATCCTATATTATTTTAGTGAAATTTGAGAGGAGAAGAGTCAAAACTCTACGTCAGGAAGTCTCACCAGAGCGACGAAGGGACTGAGGAGTAAAAAGAATTCCTAACTCTCCGATATATATAATCCTAAATGACTCAAAACATTTTCTAGACTCAACAACGCCAGCGATTCAATGAAGCAGGGGGCTCCTAAGTCGGGGAAGGCTCTGATACCAACTTGTAACGCCCTCGATGTCGTAAGTGAGGTAATCTTCACACAACCCATGTAATACCTAAGGGAAAGAGATACATAGTTGGCTTACTATCGCCACTTCACACAATACATGAATATAAAGAATTACATCATCCAAATACACTCAAGGTCCGACTACGGAACCAAAATAAAAGAAGACTACCCCAATGCTACACAGATCCCCGATAGACCCCAACTGGGCTCCACTACTGATCAACTAGAATGAAACAACACAAAGGACAAGATCTTCGTCGAGCTCCTCCTTGAGCTCGGTTGCGTCACCTGCACGGTTCAGCGGCACCTGCAAACTGGTTTTGGAAGTATCTGTGAGTCACGGGGACTCAGCAATGTCGTACCCTCACGATCAAGACTATTTAAGCTTATAGGTAGGGTAAAAGGTATGAGGTGGAGCTGCAGCAAGAGACTAGCATTTATGGTGCCTAACATACGCAAATGAGAGCGAGAAGAGAAGGCAAAGCACGTTCGAGAAATCTATGATCAAGAAGTGATCCTAGAACAAACTACGTCAAGCATAACTCCAACACCGTGTTCACTTCCCGGACTCCACCGAGAAGGGACCATCACGGTTACACACGCGGTTGATGTATTTTAATTAAGATCAACTTCAGGTTTTCTACAACCGGACATTAACAAATTCCCATCTGCCATAACCGCGGGCACGGCTTTCGAAAGTTCAAATCCCTGCAGGGGTGTCCCAACTTAGCCCATCACAAGCTCTCACAGTCAACGAAGGATATTCCTTTTCCCAAGACAATCCGATCAGAATCGGCATCCCGGTTACAAGACATCCTCGACAATGGTAAAACAAGTCCAGCTAGACCACCCGCTGTGCCGACAAATCCCGATAGGACCTGCACATATCTCGTTCTCAGGGCACACCGGATAAGCTAAGCGTACGGGAGCCAACGTAACCCAAGTTGGCAAGGGACGGCCCCGCACGGTGCTCTGGGTTGGACCAAACTAAGCATACACCCAGCAAATAGACGTGACATAGAAGCTAGACATGGCAAGAACAACAACATCGCATGCACGGATCAACAACAACAAGCTCGGCAAAATTGCTAAACATGTGAACAATCTGCCAGGAACAATTTATAGCAAAAGTAGAGCTTAATTGACTCAAGCTAGGGTGATTCATAATTGCAAACAAAGACATGGATGGATGGAGCACCACAATATTAACAAAACATCCTTACTGATCATCCTCAAAAGAGGCATGGATCCCTAGGAAACAACATGAACATATGGCATAAAAACAATATCAGGACAAGGGCTTAGTGAAATTGTAAGTCCCTGAAATCAGCATCATTGAGTAAGCTACTTTGCATGCTTGTGCTAGTCACCACAAAGATCACAAAAATACATGGCATACACCCCTGTACGGATGGCATGGCATACATAAAAACACATGTAGAGCTCAGGATCAGAGCATCCACACATGAATCATGGCAAAAATGACAAAAGGCCATTTGCTGAAATAGATCTGACATAATCATCACATAGCCCTCTTCCAACAGCATTTAGGGCATCGAGATAAGCTCAAATGAAAATGATGCAATGAGATGAAATGATGTACTCGTCGAGGCGAACATTTTGATATGCCACACACACACGAATCGAAGCTACGATGAGGAAGTTATGATGCGATGAATATGCTCAAAAAAGTACTGAAATCTGGGGGACTTGGTGAAATTTGGACCTCTTCGGGAAAAGTCAACCCGGGATGAAGCGGTGCGGGACGGAGGGATCCGGATCTGGACGGAGGCCGTTTGGATGGAGGGGTTGGTGGATCTGGTCCCGATCCACAGGACCTCGCCAGAGACGGCGGAGATGGCCCGACTGGGCAGAGAGGAGCTCCGGCCCTCGCCGGATCTGGCAACTCCGGCCAGACCGAGGAGTGACGGTGGCGGTCCGGCGAGAGGGCCGACGGCGCTCGGCACCACAAGACAAGGCGGCGGTGGAGGAGAGCAGCTCGGGCGGCGGGGCGGAATGGCGGCGAGCGGCGGATGGTGGCGCGGATGCTGGCGAGCGGGGCGCGCAGCGGCGTGGAACGGCACGCGGTGGCGAAGCAGGGAGCCGGGCGGCGGAGCGCGGATCTGGCGCGCTAGGCGGAGGAGCCCATTGCGGCCCGGGGAGGGCCTCCCGCGGGCCGGGCGGGCCGCGTCGGTGGGGGGGGGGGAGAGGAGGCCGGCGGGATGACAGGTGGCGGCGCCTGAGTGGCTGTGGGCGGCGGCGAAGCTGAGGTGTTGCGCTCCCATTGGTCGGAGCGATGTGGCGGCGGGGTGGACGCGTCCGCCGGCGAGACGGACATGTCCGGCGGCGCGGTGGATAAGATAGCTAGGGTTTCAACCGCGAAAAATGCGGGGATGCACACATATTTATAGGTAGATGGAGCTAGGAGAGTCCAAATGAGGTGCGGTTTTTGGCCTCACGATTGTGATCGAACGACCGAGATGATGGAGGGGGTTTAGATGGGTTTTGGGCCAGTATGGAGGGGTGTTGGGCTGCAAAACACACGAGGCCTTTTCGGTCCGTCTGTTAACCGTTGGAGTATCAAACGAAGTCCAAATGGTACGAAACTTGGCAGGCGGTCTACTGGTAGTAAACCAAGGCCGCATGACAAGTCTCGGTCTAATCCGAGAACGTTTAACACCCGCACACGAAAAGAGGTAGAAAGGGACACCGGATGACATAGGAGCGCATGATTGCAAAACGGACAACGGGGAAAATGCTCGGATGCATGAGACGAACCTGTATGCAAATGAAATGCACATGATGACATGATATGCAATGTATGACACGCAAGCAATGACAAGGCAACAACAGCGAATAACTGGAGGACACGTGGCACATCAGACTCGGGGCGTTACACATAGATCAAGATTAGGATTTGTCACTCCGATTGTTGGAGAGGTATCTCTGGGCCCAGTCGGTAATGCACATCACTATAAGCCTTGCAAACATTGTAACTAATGAGTTAGTTGCGATATGATGTATTACGGAACGAGTAAGGAGACTTGCTGCTACCTCTTGAGCACTGCGTTGGTTTTCCCCGAAGAGGAAGGGAAGTATTTCCCTCAGTTTTTGAGAACCGAGGTATCAATCTAGTAGGAGGCTACGCGCCAGTCCCTCGTACCTGCAAAAAACAAATAAATCCTTGCAACCAACGCGATAAGGGGTTGTCAATCCCTACACGACCACTTACAAGAGTGAGATCTGATAGATATGATAGGATAATATTTTTGGTATTTTTATGATAAAGATGCAAAGTAAAATAAAAGCAAAGTAAAAGCAAAGGAAATTACTAAGTATTGGGAGATTAATATGATGAAGATAGACCCGGGGGCCATAGGTTTCACTAGTGGCTTCTCTCAAGAGCATAAGTATTCTATGGTGGGTGAACAAATTACTGTTGAGCAATTGACAGAATTGAGAATAGTTATGACAATATCTAGGTATGATCATGTATATAGGCATCAGGTCCGAGACAAGTAGGCCGACTCCTTCCTGCATCTACTACTATTACTCCACTCATTGACCGCTATCCAGCATGCATCTACAGTATTAAGTTAATGAAAACAGAGTAACGCCTTAAGCAAGATGACATGATGTAGAGGGAGAAACTCATGCAATATGATGAAAACCCCATCTTGTTATCCTCGATGGCAACAATACAATAGGTGCCTTGCTGCCCCTACTGTCACTGGGAACGGACACTGCAAGATTGAATCCAAAGCTGAGCACTTCTCCCATTGCAAGAAAGATCAATCGAGTAGGCCACACCAAACTGATAATTCGAAGAGACTTGTAAAGATAACCAATCATACATAAAAGATTTCAGAGAATATTCAAATATTGTTCATAGATAGACTTGATCATAAACCCACAATTCATCGGTCTCAACAAACACACCGCAAAAAGAAGATTACATCGAATAGATCTCCACGAGAGAGGGGGAGAACTTTGTATTGAGATTCAAAGAGAGAGAAGAAGCCATCTAGCTACTAACTATGGACCCGAAGGTCTGAGGTAAACTACTCACACTTCATCGGAGGGGCTAGGATGATGTAGAAGCCCTCCGCGATGACGACCCTCTTCCGGCGGAGCTCCGAAACAGGCCCCAAGATGGGATCTCGTGGATACAGAAAGTTACGGCGGTGGAATTAGGGTTTTGGCTCCATTTCTGATCGTCTGGGGGTACGTAGGTATATATAGGAGGAAGGAGTACGTCGGTGGAGCAACAGGGGGCCCACGAGGGTGGAGGGCGCACCTGGAGGGGGGGGGGGGCGGGTAGGCGCGCCCCCTACCTCGTGGCCTCCTCTTTTGTGTCTTGACGTAGGGTCCAAGTCTCCTGGATCATGTTCGGTGAGAAAATCACGTTCCCGAAGGTTTCATTCCGTTTGGAATCCGTTTGATATTCCTTTTCTTTGAAACCCTAAAATAGGCAAAAAAAACAGCAATTCTGGGCTGGGCCTCCGGTTAATAGGTTAGTCCCAAAAATAATATAAAAGTGGATAATAAAGCCCAATAATGTCCAAAACGGTAGATAATATAACATGGAGCAATCAAAAATTATAGATACATTGGAGACGTATCACTTGCCGTTAACGAGATTGAACTAGGTATTGAGATACCGACGATCGAATCTCGGGCAAGTAACATACCAACGACAAAGGGAACAACGAATGTTGTTATGCGGTTTGATCGATAAAGATCTTCATAGAATATCTGGGAGCCAATATGAGCATCCAGGTTCCGCTATTGGTTATTCACCAGAGACGTGTCTCGGTCATGTCTACATAGTTCTCGAACCCGTAGGGTCCATACGCTTAAAGTTCTGTGACGATCGGTATTATGAGTTTTGTGTTTTGATGCACCGAAGGTGGTTCGTAGTCCCGGATATGATCATGGACATGACGAGGAGTCTTGAATTGGTCGAGACATAAAGATCGATATATTGGACGACTATATTCGGACACCGGAAATGTTCGGGGTGATTTTGGAGAAAACCGGAGTGCCGGAGGGTTACCGGAATCCGCCCGGGAGAAATAGTGGGCCTTAGTGGAGATAGAGGGCTGGCCTAGGGCAGGCCGCGCGCCCCTCCCCCTCTGGTCCGAATTGGACTAGGAGAGGGGTGACGCCCCCTTTCCTTCTCCCTCTCCCCTTCCTTTCCCCCTCTTAGTAGGAGTAGGAAAGAGGGGAGTCCTACTCCTACTAGGAGGAGGACTCCTCCTCCTGGCGCGCCTATAGGGGCCGGCCGACCTCCCCCCTTGCTCCTGTATATACGGGGGCAGGGGGCACCTCTAGACACACAAGTTGATCTGTTGATCTCTCCTAGCCGTGTGTGGTGCCCCCCTGCACCATAATCCACCTCAATCATATCGTAGCGGTGCTTAGGCGAAGCCCTGCGTCGGTAGCATCATCATCACTGTCATCACGCCGTCGTGCTGATGAAACTCTCCCACGAAGCTCTTCTGGACCGGAGTTCGTCGGACATCATCGAGTTGAACGTGTGGTGAACTCGGAGGTGCCGTGCGTTCGGTACTTGGATCGGTCAGATCGTGAAGACGTACGACTACATCAACCGCATTGTGCTAACGCTTCCGCTTTCGGTCTACGAGGGTACGTGGGCGATACTCTCCCCTCTCGTTGCTATGAATCACCATGATCATGTGTGTGCGAAGGAAATTTTTTGAAATTACTACGTTCCCCAACACAAATCTCATAAAAAATTTCCATCAGGGGATCTTATGAAAGTTAGTTTCAGGGACATACTAAATATGTCACCTTTCAGCTTTTGGTTCTTGTCGTGGTTTTGTCATGGCAGATGTCCTAGAGAAAGGACTTAGTCGTGGAGCCATCGCGATGGGTTAGCTTGAAGGGGTTAAAGCGGACACAGGGACACAAGAGAGTTTATACTAGTTCGGCCCCTTCGATGAAGGTAAAAGCCTACGTCTAGTTGTGATGGAATTGATGGGGTTTCGATGACTAGGGAGCAAACATGCTTCGCCTATGTCTCGAGTTGTTGTCTGTTATCCTTGAACCGCCGCCGGGTCGTCCCCTTATATACACGGGTGACACCCGTCGGTTCACAGAGTCCCAACACCGGTCGATATTCGTATCCGGGTTGGTCTCTCCTTATTCCTAACTTACAATACAAGTTTATATACAAATTCCGGTTTACAGCTACAAGTCTCGCACCGACTATGGGCCTTAGGCCCTCATTTGCCTTCTTGGGCTTTAACACTCTTGAACTACTGATGAAGTTGACCCGGCCCAGATAGGCCGGTTTACGCCCAGTAGTAATATCCCCAACATTAGGCCCCAGATTGATTTGAACGGGTTCATGTCAATCCTTTAACAAAAGCTTCATCCTCAACATCTTCTCATAAATTGGTGAACCGCCATGATGTCATCTTCTCTGATTGCTGTAAACCGGAGTGACGTCACCTGTCATAACGAAGATATCCATTATGCTTCTTTGTTTAATAGATATGTGGAAATCGAGGCGACAGCTCCGTTTCGTGGCCCCTTGATTGTCGCGCCTGACACATGTCCTTTGCCTTATAAATAGGACCAAAGGGTCATTTCCTTTCTCTTTCCCTCCTTCCCCTTCTGCTTCGTCTTCCTCGCATCGCCCGGCTTCAGAGCACCGCCGCCACCGTCGACCTCTGCATCAACCTTGGCCGCTGCATCAACCTGGGCGCACCAGAGCATCGCGGCAACCTTCCGCGTCTTCCTCATCTCCGGTAAATCTTCTATCCTTTCCCCCGCAGATCTATTTTAGGGTCTCACAGTTCTTCAGTGTTCATCGTCTGCCGCTTGCTCATACGATAGATCTTTAGATGAATCTACAAATCTTTATTTTGTGCAATGGTAGTTGTTTAACCTTTGCCTTCACTTACGCATCTCAAAACCATAGATCTATATGAACGTTTTGCTCATTCATTCGGTACTGCTCCTTTTGAACCTCTAAATATTTATCTCTTTTCTGAACTTGCTTCAGATCCAACACTGTAGAGAAAACATGTGAAACTTGTTTCTGCATACTTATCCATCCGCATCTCAGCTGTTTCAATGTTTAGATCAGGCGGTTTAACCTTGTAGGAAAAACTTGCCAAACCGGTATATACCATTAGTGCCCTTGTTGAACCGCCAGATGTTGTTTGCTTCATAAAGCTCCGGTTCAGATAGATCTGTCTCCGGTTTAACATTGCACATATCAATGTACCCTGATCAATGCATTTTTGAACCAGGATCTTCTACCTTGTAGATTTTATCATGGCCAAGCAAGTATATGAGTGCAATTGGGTTCCTTCTCACGTCACAGAGTCTCAGCTGGACGATTTAGTCCTGATCGGCGCTTTAGGCAGCAAAGATACCATCCATTGGAGGGCTCCTGGCAAAGAATGCCCTCCCACACCTCAAGAAGGAGAGGTCATTGTTTTCGTAGATCACTTAGCCCGGGGCTTTAAACCACCCGGTTCTAAATTTTACCGGGATGTTTTAGCCGATTTCCAACTCCATCCACAAGACACTGGCCCCAACTCTGTTACAAATATGTGTCACTTCCAAGTGCTCTGTGAGGCGTTTTTTCAAGAGGAGCCCACAGTGGAATTGTTCAGAGACCTTTTCCATCTAAACCGCCGTACTGAGTTTACTGACGACTCTAATATGGAGTTGGGTGGCGTGGCGATCCAGAAAAGGAAAGAGGTCACATACCCTCACGCCAAACTGCACAACCACCCCAAAGAGTGGAATCAGACATGGTTCTATTGCAAAGACACCTCCCCTGCTGGTGAGAATCCCTTGCCTGGCTTTCGTCCGGAGCGGCTCAGCAATACACACCCTTTTCCTCAAAGATTGACTGCCCAGGAGAGAAGCAAATATGCTCCTCAACTGTCAAAGCTTAGAGCCTTTATGGACAACGGTTTAACAGGGGTTGATCTCGCTCGCTGTTGGATATCATGGAGCATACTGCCCCTTAGTCAGCGCTCCGGTTTGATGTGCGAGTATACTGGCAGTGTTGATGACCTGCTGCGACATTCCAAAATCCAGCTTACCGATGAAGAAATCACAGAGGCTATGAATAAGATGCTGAATGAACCGGAACACATCTGTGCTAGAAATGGCCTGCTTCCCTTCTGTGCCACCAACAAACTGCCAGCTGTAAGATTTTGATTTTTCTTTTTGCTAAATCTGTTATTGATATATCTGGTCATTGTTTAATATCAGTGTCTGTGTAATCAGGGCAATGATCCGTTTTGGAGCAAGAAACTGCTGCAGGAGAAACCAGAAAAACCAGACAAACCGGAAAGAGCAACTCGGCAAAAAACTAAAGCTGTGAAGAAGACTACCCACAGGAAAAGAACCACTGCATCCTCTAATCCGGCCCCTGATGATGATGTGGATAATCCGGACCTTGAGGTAGAGCTTGACTCACTTGGCTTATTTTTCATGCGTCTTATTGATGATGATATTTGTCAGGATGATGCCGAAGCCATCCATGCGGATGCTGTAGAGGTAATTATTCTCTCTTCCGATTCAGAACCTTTGCCTTCACAAAAAATCCGTCAGGCAAACCGGAAAGTTAAATTTTCTCATCCTCTTGCTTATTTGGATCCTAGATTTCTTATGAAGACCCAACAACACGAAGCTCGTCGCACAACCCGGCACAGCGGCCAGGTAGTTACGTCCGCCGGTTTACCGAATAGTCCGGTTCGGAAATACCGTTCAGAGGTCTCTAATTTGCTTGTCAGTGCTTGTCCTAAAGCGGGCTGCTTTCGTCAACCTCTTAATCCGTCTAACTCCGATTACCAGGTTACTTCCCACTCATCTTCTGGCGAGTCATCGGCTACTCAGCTGCCACCGCTTAAAACGGTGCTTGGGTAAGCTATACTTATCATAATATTTGCAGCACATCGCCTTGGAACATATGCTGTATTTGATTTTGTTATTCCTTTCAGGGCCAAACCTAGGCCAAGCAAGAAGGCTCGCCTGGACAAAGCGGCCGAAGAAGATGCCTTCCTTGAACCGGGCAAGACGCCAGATCTTGAAGCGACTATTCCTGAGGATATACCCAATGATCCACCGCAGCAAGACGACGATCTTATTGCTGAAGAAATACCTATTGATACCTCAAATCCTGTTAATCAGCCCACAAGATCCATCCGGATTGAGAAATCGACCGGTCCAACAAAGCCTACTGACAAGCCAACAGCCCTAGTGCAAACCGGCGGTACCAAGGATGATGAGGTTGTCATTACTGGCACTGGCCATACTGAGCCAAGCAATCCTGTCGCTTTGTCCAAACATTCTGCCAAGGAAGAATTTGCTGCCTTTGGCAAAGGCAAGTGGAATGCTGATCTGGCGACTTACGCTGCTCTGAACGCCCAAGATATCCATTCCGGCTACCTGAACCGGCTGTATACCAGTTGTGACTATGAAGCTGGTCTGGTTAATATGATGAAAGATAAATATGAGGTAACTTCCATATGCTCTTTCCTGCTTGTATGCTTCAATTCTTGCTGACTCTCCTAGCCCCCAAGGGCCGGTTTGTAATCTTCTTTCAAACCGGGACTTACTAATGTAAATCTTGATGCTTTGAAATTCGCTGATGTAGGCCCCAAGGGACGGTTCAACTTAGCGTAGTTAAACCGGTACTTTAAGTAATTGAGATTGCCGCATCAGAATATATACGAGCAAATAGCCATTAGCCCCCAAGTGCCAAGTTGAATACTTGTATTGATCTTGGGACTTTGTAAGCAATTGAACGATGAAGATTGAATATGCATTAGCCCCCAAGTGACAAGTGCATAACTTGTTATGTGGTTGGTACTTCAATCCTTGTACCGTCTTGTTGAAGCCTATAATTGTCTGCATCCAGGCTGAGCTGAAGGCGAAAGAAAGCCAATTCGCCGATCTCCAAGAAAACCTGAAAACCCAACAAGCTGAAACCTCCAAAGCAAAGGAGGAATTAGCCAGCGCTTTAAGCGCCATGGAACAGCTTAAGGAGAGCTTCAAGAAGAAGCGGGCGGATTGGGCCACTGAAAAGTCTGCTTTAATCAAACGAGCAGAGGATGCCGAGGCTGCACTAAAACCGGTGGCGGATGAACTGACCACCATAAAGCGGCACGTGCATACCATGACCACTTCTATCTTTGGTAAGCCAGTTTGACTTCTGAATTGACTCTGCCTTCTTACAAAGCTGCCGGTTTATTAACCCTTTATGATATTTCAGGGACACGCATTGGTCACTTGGGGTCAGATGTGCGGAAGAAATTGAAAGCCGCCTATACATTGGTTGAACAATTGTATACTGGTGCCCAGCGGATCATCTGTACCGCATCCCATAACAAACCGGCGCCCACTTTGATTCAAGACACATTGATGAAACTGTCGGTGCTTCCTGCCTGGGTTGAAGAGGTGAAGAAATTTGCTGCTCAAACCGGTGCGATCAATGCCTTAATCCGGGCAAAAGCCTGGGTGCCGGATTTTGATCCTATTGAAGCGGCTCAGGGCTATCCCAGCTTGAAGGAAGACGGGTCAGAGTTTGGTGAAGCGGATCTGCGAGCAATAAACCGGAAGGTACGTCCGCTAGCTTGTCAATTGGCTGAAGAAGCAGACTTGTCTCATTATCAAGCCCAATATGACAATCAGAACAAGCGAATAGCTACACCAATCCATGAATCGGAAAATCTGATCCCTCCAATCCGTAAGCATACTTACGCTCCCGATATTGACCCGTCATTACTGATCCATGATGAAGCTGTTTTTCAAGCATTAATGGGAATCGACTGGACAACTGTTGATTTCCAGCCACTGGGTAGAGAAACGGAGGCTGAAGCGGCGCAAGATGACCCACAACCATCAGGCCAGGCTGGTAACCAAGCTTGAACTGGAAGCCGGTTTTAAAACTGCCTCTCCTTTGCGAAAAACAATGATATTATTATGGGCACCGTGTTGCCTTGTAATAGGCTAGCTGATACTTTTGATGTTGATATGCCTTCGTGCATAATTTGTTCTTCCTGTGGTGATGAACTTTCCAAAGCACTTTCTGCAATAAGAAACTCTTCAAGTACCACCACGGTTGTACCGTCGGGCGGAATATGATGTCTGCATATATGAAGTCAAAACATCCAAGAATTTTTAAGTATATGACCAAATTTGTGAGATACATAATACCTGCCATCGTTGAGCATGAAGTTGGCTTGGCCAATCTTGAAGCGGAGTTTTGCAAACCCACACTATTGGAGGAGATAACAGCTCCCGTATATATATGACGCTGGTTTACCATGTAAACCGTGCCGGGTTATATAAACACCGTGTTACTCCATAAGAGGATGTTAACAACAAGGATCAAACCGGGCAAATAGTCTCCGGATTGACGTGAACTGTGTTCCGTCAATTGATTGGTCGAAAAACTTTGTCGGTTAAAGAAACGCAATAAAAAAGAAAAAGGTATCTTGCAAAGAAAAGTGCGAAGCAAAAGCAATGACAAAACCGTTTGCAAAAAAGGTTTATTTGAGCTGATCAAATGGCGTTACCATGGCCAAACACGACCAAGCTCCCGTTAGGTGTAACTATGGTTCTAGTCAGCCAGGTCCCCAAATGAAACCGTGGCATTTATGCCGACCAAGTGGCATGGCAATGGTTCGGGTTCGACCAAGCCCCCAAGTGATTCTGTGGCCTTAGGCCGATCAAGAGGCATGACTGGTTCAGACGTGACCAAGTCCCCAAGTGATCTGGTGGCTCTCGCCTATCAAGAGGTATGGTATTGGTTCGGACACGACCAAACCTCCAAGTGATATAACATGATGCTTTTAAAAAGCGAACTCAAGGGGTAAACCGGAGGCCGCTTTAGAACAACTCCGTGTAACCACACATGATGTAAAAGAACAGATACCCCGCTTTAGCTGAGGTTCCGGTTTATTATATTTAATCATAATATATACATCGTTGTAATATGTACATAAGTAGAACCAATGGCTCAGGTATAATAAGGCCGAAGATGAGCTATGTTCCACGGCCTATTGGTCTCCTCCTCTGATGTACGTGAGTCCTTATGCTCTCGAATATCGATCAGATAGTATGACCCGTTGTGCAGATTCTTGCTGACCACGAAAGGCCCCTCCCAAGGTGGGGATAACTTATGCATATCAGTCTGATCTTGGATGAGCCGAAGCACCAAATCTCCTTCCTGGAAGGTTCTGGTTCTGACTCGGCGACTGTGATAAAGACGAAGATCCTGTTGGTAAATCGCCGATTGGGCGGCTGCTATGTCACGCTCTTCATCCAACTGGTCCAAAGCATCTTGCCGTGCTGTCTCGTTGTCCGCTTCAATATAAGCCGTCACACGAGGTGAATCATGACGGATATCACTGGGGAGAACCGCCTCCGCTCCATAAACCATGAAGAACGGTGTGTATCCTATTGATCTATTGGGTGTTGTATTGATGCTCCATAACACAGATGGTAATTCTTCTACCCAACAACCCGGCGTTCTCTGTAAAGGAATCATGAGCCGGGGTTTGATGCCTCTCAAGATCTCTTGATTCGCCCTTTCTGCTTGACCATTGGACTGTGGGTGTGCCACTGATTAAACGTCGAGCCGGATGTGCTCCCGTTCGCAGAACTCCTTCATGGCACCTTTGGACAAATTGGTACCATTATCTGTGATGATACTGTGCGGAAAGCCAAACTGGAAAATCACTTTTTTGATGAACTGAACCGCCGTGGCCGCATCACACTTGCTAACAGGTTCTGCCTCCACCCACTTTGTAAACTTCTCAACCGCCACCAGGAGGTGGGTCTTCTTATCTTTGGACCTTTTGAAAGGCCCAACCATATCCAGCCCTCAAGTCGCAAACGGCCGAGTAATTGGAATCATTCTCAATTCTTGAGCCGGTACATGAGAACGTCTTGAAAACCTTTGGCAACCATCACATCGTCTGACCAGATCCTCCGCATCAGCATGAGCAGTTAACCAATAGAAGCCATGGCGAAACGCTTTGGCTACCAGAGATTTTGAACCGGCGTGGTGACCACAATCTCCTTCGTGGATCTCACGCAAAATTTCACGGCCTTCTTCAGGAGACACACAGCGTTGAAACGCTCCTGACACACTACAATGATGCAACTCGCCGTTGATAATAGTCATAGACTTGGATCGCCGAATTATCTGTCGGGCCAGAGTCTCATCCTCTGGTAACTCGCCCCGGTTCTTGTACGCCAGGTAAGGAAGCGTCCAATCTGGAATAACATGAAGAACTACCACCAATTGAGCCTCCGGATCAGGAATAGCCAAATCCGCTTCACCAGGGATCTTGACCGACGGGTTGTGCAGCACATCCAGAAAAACATTGGGGGACCGGTTTGCGCTAAGAGCCCAGCCGGCTTAAGGCGTCCGCCACTTCATTTTTCCGCCGGTCCACGTGGTCCACCTGATAGCCTTTGAAATGATCTGCAACAATATCCACCTCACGACGATATGCTGCCATGAGTGGGTCCTTGGAATCCCAAGTGCCAGACACTTGCTGAGCCGCAAGGTCCGAGTCACCGAAGCACTTAACTCGACTATTCATCTCCTTAGCCATCCGAAGACCATGGAGCAAGGCTTCATACTCAGCCGCATTGTTAGTACACGGGAACATTAAGTAGAGAACATAACAAAACTTATCACCTCGTGGGGAAGTTAATACGACTCCAGCCCCCGAGCCTTCCAATTGCCTGGATCCGTCAAAGTGGATGGTCCAATATGTGAGATCCGGCTTTTCTTCAGGTGCTTGCATTTCCGTCCAATCATTGATGAAATCAACAAGTGCTTGAGACTTAACCGCTGTCCGAGGCACATAATTCAAACCGTGCGGCCCCATCTCTATAGCCCACTTTGCAATCCGGCCAGTTGCTTCCCGGTTCTGGATGATATCTCCCAAAGGAGCAGAACTGACCACCGTAATTGGGTGCCCTTGGAAGTATTGTTTAAGCTTCTGGCTTGCCATAAAAACTCCATACACCAGCTTCTGCCAATGCGGATACCTTTGCTTGGACTCGATTAGTACCTCGCTGATATAATAGACCAGACGTTGAACCGGATGCTGCTTACCTGCCTCCTTTCACTCCACCGCAATAGCCACGCTGACCGCCCGAGTATTAGCAGCAACATATAGCAGTAACGGCTCCTTGTCAATGGGAGCGGCGAGCACAGGCGGATTGGCCAACTGCCGCTTTAAGTCATCAAATGCTTCATCAGCGGCGGAACTCCAAACAAACTGATCCGTTTTTTCAACATCTGATACAAAGGGATTGCCTTCTCACCAAGACGACTGATAAACCGGCTTAACACGGCAATCCGGCCTGCCAGGCGTTGAACATCATTGATACACTTCGGTTTAGCCAGGGAGGTGATGGCCGTGATCTTCTCCGGATTAGCCTCAATTCCCCTGTTGGACACGAGAAAACCCAATAGCTTGCCCGCCAGTACACCAAAGACACACTTGTCCGGATTAAGCATCATCTTGTATGTTCTCAGGTTATCAAAGGTTTCCTTCAAATCATCAATTAGAGTCTCCTTCTCCCTAGACTTAACCATGATATCATCCACATTACGGCCAATCTGCTTGTGAAGACAATTTTGTACACACCGTTGATAAGTTGCCTGGGCACTCTTGAGCCCGAAGGCCATAGACACATAGCAGAAGGCTCCAAAGGGAGTTATAAATGCCTTCTTCTCCTGGTCCTTAACTGCCATTTTGATCTGATGATAGACAGAATATGCATCCAAAAAACTTAAACGCTCACAACCCGCCGTAGCATCAATTATTTGATCAATACAAGGGAGGGCAAAAGGATCTGCTGGACAAGCCTTATTAAGATCTGTGTAATCCACACACATACGCTAGGTGCCGTTTTTCTTGAGGACCAGCACCGGATTGGCAAGCCACTCAGGGTGAAAAACTTCAACAATAAAGCCAGCTGCTAAGAGCCTGGCTACCTCTTCTCCAATCGCCTTGTGTCTTTCTTCATTAAACCGGCGGAGGAACTATTTCACCGGTTTATATTTAGGATCCACATTAAGGGTGTGCTCAGCGAGTTGCCTCGGTACACCTGGCATGTCAGAGGGCTTCCATGCAAAAATGTCCCAATTCTCATGGATGAACTCGATGAGCGCGCTTTCCTATTTTGGATCCAAGTTGGCACTGATGCTGAACTGTTTGGACGAATCGCCAGGTACGAAGTCAACAAGCTTAGTTTTTGCTGCCGATTTGAACTTCAGGGCCAGATCATGCTCCGTAGTTGGCTTCTTTAACGGAGTCATGTCCGCCATGTCAACATTGTCTTTATAATACTTCAACTCCTCGGTGGCACAGACCGACTCTGCATAGGCCGCATCTCCTTCCTCACACTCCAAAGCGATTTTGCAGCTTCCGTGAACCGTTATCTTGAGCTGCAAATACACATAACAGGGCCATGCCATAAACTTGGCGTAGGCTGGTCGTCCAAACAGGGCGTGATATGGACTTTGGATTTTCACCACTTCAAACGTCAGTGTATCCGACCTGGAATCATGATCATCCCCAAAGGCCACTTCCAGAGCTATCTTACCAACGGGATATGCTGATCTGCCAGGCACTACACCGTGGAACACTGTATTCGACGGTTTGAGATTTTATCTGTTAGTCCCATACGACGGAAGGTCTCATAGTACAGGATGTTAATGCTGCTCCCTCCATCCATGAGCACCTTGGTGAACTTATAACCTCCCACCTGAGGCGCCACCACTAGAGCCAGCTGACCCGGATTATCAACCTGGGGAGGGTGATCCTCTCTGCTCCATATGATTGGCTGTTCAGACCAACATAGATAACGGGGTATGGCCGGTTCAACGGAGTTAACCGCCCGCCTCTGAACCTTCCGGTCTCGCTTGTCCAAGCTAGTTGTGAAGACATGGTACTGCCCACTACTCAACTGCTTTGGGTTGCTCTGGTAACCTGACTGTTGCTGCTGTTGGTTGTAACCACCCTAGTTTTTCTGACTATTTTGACCATTATGTCCACCCGGATTACCATTAAATCCTGAACGGGAACTTCCTCCACCGTAACCCGGCCCGGATCCTGAGCCATCGCCAGATTTGTGATCATACCGGAAATTATTACAATTCTTGAACTTCTGCATAATAAAGCAATCCTTCCAAAGGTGGTTTGCTGGCGCCTCCTTCGTCCCATGTCTTGGACAGGGCTGGCTTAGTAGATAGTTTAGGCGGTCTGGGTTAGGGTTGGGTGCCCCATTACGATTTTTCGGTTTACCCTTGCGTCGCTGGCCATTGTCCTGTGCGTTGGTATTAGCCACAAAGTCCATGTTACCATCCGCTTTACGCTTGCCTCCACCACCATTGCCTGCCCAGTGATGCTGCTGACCTTTGGAGTTGCTGTTCCTCTTTCCCTTCCCTGTCTTGTCATCATCAGATTCAGGATCCTTGGTACTATCAGAATCAGCGTATTTCACCAAAGCGGCCATGAGGGTCCCCATGTCAGTGCAATGACGCTTCATCCGTCCCAACTTCAGCTTCAGGGGCCCAAACCGGCAGTTGCCTTCTAGGGTTAATACTGCGGTGTCAGCATTGATGCGGTCTGAGGAGTGCAACACTTGTGAAACCCGACGCACCCAATGAGTCGTTGACTCTCCTTCCTCCTGGACGCAGGCAGCTAAGTCCACTATCGACATAGGCTGTTTACATGTATCCTTGAAATTGTTGATAAACCGGGCTCGTAATTGGGCCCATGAACTGATAGAATTAGCCGGCAGACTTTTTAACCAAGTACGGGCTGTTCCCTCAAGCATCATGGTGAAGTATTTCGCACACGCCGCGGCATCCACATCAAGAATCTACATGGCCATCTCATAGCTCTCCACCCATGTCTCTGGGGGTTGATCCGCCGTGTAATTTGGTACCTTGCGCGGGCCTTTGAAATCCTTGGGCAGGTGCACGTTGCGTAAAGCGGGGATAAGGCAAGGCACCCCCAAAGAACTAGAAGTAACACCAGGTTCGATCGAGATAGTTGGACGAACCGGCGTGAGCTGCCGAGCCTGATGCTGTGTGGCCAACTAGGCCTCCCTGCGCGCGCGGGCCCGTTCCACCACTACCTGAGCGTTATCAGCACCACCCGTCGGGTTGTTGCCACGGGGTGCTCTGCATCGTTCATTACTCGGTACTGCTGGTTCATCCATATGTCTGCTATAGCTCCGGCTTGGAGGGGGGGTCGAGTGGATCCGGTCGCGGTTGTACGAGTACGCTTCCTGTTGGACCAAAGCTGTCCTCAGAAGTTCCTTGACCCGTCGCGTCTCTACTGCCTGCGGCGAGTCACCCTCAATTGGAATGGCCTCCAGCCGTGCAGCAGCGGCAACAAGATTGTCCATTGGGTTGGAGTAGTGACCTGGAGGTGTTAAAGCAGCCTGAGGTATAACGGTGTTTTGACGAGGCGGGTCCATCTGAAGAGGCTGAACCGGTACACCGGTCCCGGGAGCTTCCGCCTGGTTTCCCTCCAGCGGATTGCCGGTTCCTACTCCTGGAGTGTTGAAAAGGTCTCTGGCCTCAAAAACCGGAGGCAAACGGGATCGGTACTTCCTCCTCATGACTTCCTGCGACACACTCTGGTCCAACATGAGCATGTAGTCTTGTGCATCTAAAGCGGCCCGCTCCGTGGCCATCTTGGTGTCCTCAGCTGCCAGATCTGCCTTGGCCTGGGTGAGCTGTTCCTTCACTTTTACAATCTCGGTGTTGTAAACGCCCTGATCCGCCGGATTAGCCTCCGCCATAAGCACAGCCAATGCATCAAATAGCTCTGATAGAATTTGAGCCGGCGGGCGCACAGGGCCTCCTGCCCCGGCAGCCGTCGCCGCTGCTGAACCGGAGGTTGTTGCCACAGCGGTCGAAGAATGAAGCGCTGCTTGTGTGCCAGTCATGAATATTCCAACCCGGTTGGGCAGATCAGAGGGGTCCGGAATACTGTCGCCATGGGAATAGCCCCCAATCCGGCCGTCTTGTAGCTGATAAAGAGATTCGGTTTCTCCGGTCGATGACTCATCATTGGAATAAACAATAGTATCGCCGCGAGATTCCGATCCATCCTCATAACTTCCTCCATGGATGACTCCCACGAAGGCACGCTTCATGGCCGGTTTAACCCGGGCGGATCGCGCACGCTGAGCCGTCTCGACGAGGTCGGTGCAGATGTCTGGCTCAGGGCCCAGTTCACCGATCTTGCCAATGAAAACGTGAATGCCACCAAAGGGGACCCGGTACCCATACTCAATTGAGCCGGCCTCGGGGCCCCAGCCTACGTCGTCGATGTAGAACTTGCCGCGACGACTCTTAGTCATCCGGCCTACAGCATAACCCTCGAGTCCTTCAAAGCGGCCCTCCAAGAACCGGAAACCATCGTGCGATAGCCCCACGGTGGGCGCCAACTGTCGTGGTTTTGTCACGGAAGATGTCCTAGAGAAAGGACTTAGTCGTGGAGCCATCGCGACGGGTTAGCTTGAAGGGGTTAAAGCGGACACAGGGACGCAAGAGAGTTTATACTAGTTCGGCCCCTTCGATGAACGTAAAAGCCTACATCTAGTTGTGATGGAATTGATGGGGTTTCGATGACTAGGGAGCAAACAAGCTTCGCCTATGCCTCGAGTTGTTGTCTGTTATCCTTGAACCGCCGCTGGGTCGTCCCCTTATATACACGGGTGACACCCGTCGGTTCACAGAGTCCCAACACTGGTCGATATTCGTATCCGGGTTGGTCTCTCCTTATTCCTAACTTACAATACAAGTTTATATACAAATTCCAGTTTACAGCTACAAGTCTCGCACCGACTATGGGCCTTAGGCCCTCATTTGCCTTCTTGGGCTTTAACACTCTTGAACTACTGATGAAGTTGACCCGGCCCAGATAGGCCAGTTTACGCCCAGCAGTAATATCCCCAACAGTTCTCCTTCAAGGCATCCTACAATTGGGCTCTTACGTCCTTCAGCTCCTCGGCTTGCTTGATGTTGGCATCCTATAGTTTGTTCTTCTCATCCCTGGTCTGTGTCAGTATACGTTGACCAGCGGCTTCTTGCGTTTCGGCATGCTGTTTATCCGCCTGCGCAGCCTTCAGTCTGTCCTCCGGCTGATCCGACGATCCTGCAGTCATAAACAAAACAATGTATATTAAAAAACATTGTTGGCGCAGAGTCATATTTTTCTGGACAATGATTGATCTTACCATTAGGCGCCTTCTTGGACTTCTCCAGTTTGGCGGTGACAGTAGAATGCTTGGTCCGACATTCTTCAAGCTCTTTGGATAGCACGTCGTTTTTCTCCATGAGTACCTGATAATACTATGATCCTTAAATCAGTTGGGCCAAACTATTTCAAGTCTCGGGGGCTACTCGCACATGAGTCTTGCACCTACAAAAAGCTCTTACCTGCATATCCTTTGAAAGCTCGTGTGTGGCTCCGGCAAGCCCATCCCGAGAAGCTCGGATATATGCATCCGTAGAGTTGAGGGCATGGAACGTGTCTACAGTAAGACTGGGATCGCACATGGCCTCTTTCCTCCGCCGATGATTCATCGCGCTCTCCACCTCAGAATTGGTGACGGATACGTCATCCGAATCCTCTTGGAGATGACAATCCAACATTTTACTCGTATCAACCCAAGTCCTAACGGCAGGGTCCGGGGCCGGATTGGTCGATGCACGGCCGGCGAGGTCCCCGGATGTTGTCTGGTGTATGCTCTTCCTGCAAGATGGCCCTACGGAAAATGTCACAATTCAGTCTATCCACCGGGTGCATATTAAGAACTATACCTCTTTGGTGAAGGCGGGGGCGTGGTAGTATCACCATTGTCCTTTCTTTTTAAGGACTCACCCTGCGCAGGTGTCTCATTTCTAGAAGACACCTTCGATACAGCTCGGCGAGACGAGCATCGCCCCTTCAGAGCTTGAGACAGTGCGGTGGGTGAGGTGCGACGGAAAAACTCTTTTGGAGGAGATGTCTCCTGGGTACTTGCATGGGAGGAGGGGAGAAGGCCGGGGTAATCGGCTATAATGGCCACTTCCATGCCGTCGTAGCCCGCGTGATAAAAAATTCCCTCCTTAAGCTCAATAAATATGTCCGTATCTTCTTCATATCCGGGATCTAGATCCCGATTATGATCCTTTGGCTGCAGAGCGGGGCTATAGATCCCCTCGACGATCTTTCTCCATTCCTATTAGAAGCGGCCGAATTAGATTCGACTAGCGTAACTTCGTAAAAGGATTGAGTAAAGCCAAACATCAAAAACTTACCCATTCGATGGGGTTGTACATGGAAAAACCTTCCCGACACTTCAAGCGAGTGAAGTCTTCCTTCTCCCCTTTGAAAAGATCAGCTAAGATGGTGGCCAGGGCGGCAAAGTTACGCGGACCCTTGCGTAAACAACGAGATGCATCGTCCTCCCTGTTGTAATGCCACATGGGAAAACCGCTAGATTGGAGCGGCTGAATGCATCGTGTTATTGAAATTGCCATTACCTCAATTATTGATAGCCCGGAGTTGGCAAGTACTCTGATTTTTCTTGCCAACCTCTCGACCTCCGCACTATCTCCTTCCTCGAGGCTTCGGGGACGCTAGCTGGCGCGCTTATTTAAAGGAGCACTGGAGAATTTGGGAAGGCTGCGCCGGATTGGGTCCCAAAGAACGACGTCTTCGATATAAAATCATTCCGAGGGCCACTCTTCAGATGCCTTGTTCGGAGTGCCGGACAGGTATCTTGTCCCGGCTATGCACCATACTTCGGTGTCCCCCACCTTGAATATAGATCCCTTTTGGGAGCAGGGAACGAGGCAGAAGAATTTCTGCCATAACTCAAAATGGGCCTGACAGCCTAGGAATAGCTCGCAGAGAGCAATGAAGCCCGCGATATGCAGGATGGAGCCTGGCGTCAGATTGTGTAGTTGGAGGCCATAATACTCCAGGAGACCTATGAGGAAAGGGTGGATAGGGAATCCTGCACCTCGCAGAAGGAAAGAAATGAACCACACCCGCTCCTCTTTAGAAGGATTGGGGAAATTTTCCGCCAGGGCTTCGTCATTGAGGGATTTTAACCCAGCCCGAACAGAGACTAGATCGGCTGGAGGAAGATATCCCTACCTCTAAATTTCATTCAGATGGGCGTGTGACACCGAGCAGCTTTCCTAGTCGCCTTTTTGAGGGACGTAGGGGCATGAGGAGGAGCTAGGAGTGCCGACCATGTTTGGATGATTTCCCGTGGTGAGTTCTAAGGATTTCCGCGTGGTGTGGAATGGCATGTGAGATCCAATCCCCGTAAATAGACTTCATCCCTGCATAGTCGAGGGGTTATTTGTAAAAGATACCTGAACCGTTTGCATTCGTCTGACACGTGGAAGCCGGGGCGACAGCGGCAAAAAAATGATACTTAATATGGAGCTGAACGGTATAATGGAGATACCTGAACCGTTTGCATTCGTCTGATTCAATCCGAAGTATAATGGAGAACCCGCCTTACAAAGCCAAAGACATAAAGCCGAATACTACATCGTCATTGTAGGCAAGTTCGGGGGCTAGTGAGGGAGTCCTGGATTAAGGGGTCTTCGGATGGTCGGGCTATGCGACATGGGCCGGACTGATGGGCCGTGAAGATACGAGATAGAAGGCCTTCCCCCGTGTCCGGATGGGACTCTCCTTACGTGGTTGGCAATCTTGGCGTTCGGATGTGAATATTCCTTCCTCTGTAAACCGACTCTGTAAAAACCCTAGGCCCCTCCGGTGTCTATATAAACCGGAGGGTTTAGTCCGTAGAGGCAATCATAATCATACCGGCTAAACATCTAGGGGTTTAGCCATTATGATCTTGAGGTAGATCAACTCTTGAAACCCCTATACTCATCAAATTCAATCAAGCAGGGTATTACCTCCATCAAGAGGGCCCGAACCTGGTAAACATCGTGTCCCCTGCTTCCTGTTACCTTCGATCCTCAGACAAACAGTTCGGGACCCCCTACCCGAGATCGGCCGGTTTTGACACCGACAGGCGCCCCACCACAGGCGGCGCCCCTCGCTGTTCTTGACGCCCCCCATCACCGATGCTCCGTTGGTGGAGGCCAGCCGTCGCTCCTGCCATAGCTAGAAGTACGCCGCCCACGCCGCGTGGTTGTCGGCGGCGTACTGTGGGAGGGCGCGCTACTCCTCCGGTAGCGATGCCCACACGCGGTCGACCTCATCGGCGAAGTAGTCCGCGCGCGTGTTGATGTCGGGCACCAAGGGGATGGGGACGCCACCGGTGCTGAGCCTCCACCCGCCCGGCCCTGCGCGCATGTCGGGCGGCGCAGGAATGTTCGCCTCGAAGAGGAGGTACGGCTCCCACGCGTGCAGCGAGTGGCGGACGCCGCCATTGGCCGCCGCCGCGTTGCCGGGGAAGCGCTCATGCATCGTGATGCTTGGCTTGGGGAGAGAGGGGAGGCCCGTTGGCGGCTTGGGGAGAGACGGGAGAGGGAGGCAGAGCACGGCAGGGAGTGGCCAGAGCGAGGGCTAGGTGTCGGCTTTTATAGCCGAGCGTCGTGTGTACGTGTGGCGGGAGGGGGGGCTTCGCCGCGCAGCCCATGAGGAAACGCCGCCCGTGAGGAATCAATGGAAGGCTGACCGGCCGCAGCCTTGGCATTGATTCCCCGTGGGAAACCAAGGAGGTGTGAGGTTGACGAGGCGCCTGTCGCTGATGCGACGGGCCCGCGGTTTGTTCACGCCAAAATCGCTCGCCTCGGTGCTCCCAGGCGCCCCCAACGTGCCGGGTTCGGCCTGGGTCTGCCGGCCCCAATTTTGGCCCAACCTGGCGAAAAACGGGTTCTTGGGGGCGCGACTGGGCCAATTTTCGCCCACTGATTGCTCCCTGACTATAACACAAAAAAGTCCTATCTGCAAGGACTACGTCGGAATTTCCCCAAAGAGGAAGGGATGATGTAGCACAGCAAAGGTAGGTATTGCCCTTAGTGATGAAACCAATGTTATCGAACCAGTAGGAGAACCAAGCAACACAACGTAAACATCACCTGGACACAAATAACAACACCTCACAACCCGACATGTTAAAGGGGTTGTCAATCCCTTTCGGGTAACGTTGCCCGAAATTTGTAGTAGATTGAAATAATAGATCGTAAATAAATAAAGTGCAACGAAGTATTTTTGTATTTTTGGTTTAATATATCTGAATAAAAATGCAAAGGAAAAGTAGATCGCAAAGGCAAATATAAGAGAAAGAAGACCCAGAGGTTGTAGGTTTCACTAGTGGCTTCTCTCGAGAAAGATAGCAAACGGTGGGTAAACAAATTACTATTGGGCAATTGATAGAACCTCAAATAATTATGACGATATCCAGGCAATGATCATTACATAGGCATCACGTCCCAGATTAGTAGATCGACTCATGCCTGCATCTACTACTATTACTCCACACATCGACCGCTATCCAGCATGCATCTAGTGTATTAAGTTCATGGAAAAACAGAGTAATGCAATAAGAACGATGACATGATGTAAACAAGATTGGTTTATCTATTGCGTAGATATAGATCCCATCTTTTTATCCTTAGTAGCAACGATACATACGTGTCGGTACCCTTTCTGTCACTGGGATCAAGCACCGTCAGATCGAACCGACTACCGGGCACCTCTTCCCATTGCAAGATAAATAGATCAAGTTGGCCAAACAAACCCCAATTATCAGAGAAGAAATACGAGGCTATAAGAGATCATGCATATAAGGGATCAAAGAAACTCAAATAACTTTCATGGATATAAAAAGATATGACTGATCGTACACTCAAAGTTCATTAGATCCCAACAAACACACCACAAAAGAGTTACATCATATGGATCTCCAAGAGACCATTGTACTGAGAATCAGCGAGAGAGAGAAATCCATCTAGGTACAAACTACGGACCCAAAGGTCTATAAAGAACTACTCACGCATCATCGAAGAGGCACCAATGGAGGTGGTGAACCCCATCCGAGATGGTGTCTAGATTGGATCTGGTGGTTCTGGACTCTGCGGCGGCTGGATGAATATTTTGTCGACTCCTCTAGGGTTCTGGTATTTTTGGGTTATTTATTGAGCAAAGAGGCGGTCCGGGGGGCACCCAAGGTGGGCACAACACACAGGGCACACCCGGGCCTCCTGGCGCGCCCTGGTGGGTTGTCCCCTCCTCGGGACTCCCCCCAGGTGCAACCAGGGCCCAACATGTTCCTTCTGGTCCATAAAAAATCTCCATAAAGTTTCGTGGCATTTGAACTTCGTCTGATATTGATTTTCTGTGATGTAAAAAACACAGAAAAAACAGGAACTGCCACTTGGCACTATGTCAGTAGGTTAGTACAAAAAATGATATAAAATGATTATAAATCATCCAAGATTGATAATAAAACAACATGGAACAATAAAAAATTATAGATACATTGGAGACGTATGAGCATCCCCAAGCTTAACTCCTACTCGTTCTCGAGTAGGTAAGTGATAAAAACAGAATTTTTGATGTGGAGTGCTGTTTAACATGTCATATCATATTCTTTTCTTTATAGCATGGAAAATTGGACTTTTTATGTGATTTAAAGCAATAGTCTAGTTTTGACATAATAATTTAGATACTCAAGCATATCAATAAGCAACCATGTCTTTGAAAATATCAATGCTAAAATAAGTTATCCCTACAAAATCATATAGTCTTGTCATGCTCTGTCTTCCTAACACAAAGTATTTATCATGGACAACCCCGATGACAAGCCGAGCAATTGGTTCATACTTTTTAACGCGCTTTAGCTTTTTCGACCCTCACGCAATACATGAGCGCAAGCCTTGGATATAGCACTACGGGTGGAATAGAGTATGCTGATAGGGGCAAATATAGAGAAGACAACAAAGTAAGAAAGTCTCACATTGATGCGGCTAACCAATGGGCTATGGAGATGCCCATCAATCGATATCAACGTGAGGAGTAGGGATTGCCATGCAACGAATGCACTAAGAGCTATAAGTGTATGAAAGCCCATTATGAAAACTAAGTGGGTGTGCATCTAATCCTATAATGAAAAATTTCCACTAGTATAGGAAAGTAACAACATAGGAGACTCTCCATACAAAAAACATGGTGCTACTTTGAAGCACAAGTGTGGTAAAAGATACTAACAATGCCCCTTCTCTCTTTGTTTATTTATTTTTTCTTTTTCTTTTTTCCTTTTTATTTCTTTCTTTATTTCTTTCTTTCTTTCTTTCTTTTTCTTTTTTTCTCTCATTGTCCGGAGTCTCATCCCGACTTGTGGGGGAATCGTAGTCTCCATCATCCTTTCCTCACTGGGGCACTGCTCTAAGAATAATGATGATCATCACACTTCTATTTACTTATAAGTCAAAATAAAATAAAAAATTACAACTCGATACCTATGACAAAGTATGACTCTATATGAATGCCTCTGGCCTGTACCAGGATGTGCAATGATCTAGCGTAACATGTATGAAAAATGATGAACGGTGGCTGAGACACAGCTACTATGTCAGCTATATGATCATGCAAAGCAATATGACAGTGAATTCTCAAGTCATCAAACGGAAGCAGTGGAAGTTGCATGGGAATATATCTCGGAATGGCCATGGAAAAGCCATAATAGGTAGGTATGGTGGCTATTTTGAGGAAGATATAATAAGGCTTATGTGTGATAGAGCGTATCATATCACGGGGTTTGGATGCACCTACGAAGTTTGCACCACATCTCGATGTTATAAAGGGCAATGCACGATATTGTAGAGGCTAGAAAATTGCGGAAAGGTAAGAGTGTGTATAATCCATGAACTCACATTAGTCATAAAGACTCATATACTTATTGCAAAAGTTTATTAGCCCTCGAAGCAAAGTACTACTACGCATGCCCCTAGGGGTTAGATTGGTAGGAAAAGACCATCGCTCGTCCCCGACCGCCACTTATAAGGAAGACAATAAAAAATAAATCATGCTCCAACATCATAGCATAATGAGAGACTATATGTGCATGCTTCGGGAATCACAAACCTTAACAACAATATTCCTACTAGAGCACAATTACTCATCAACATAACTCACATATCACATCATCATATCTCAAAACTATTACTAAGAATCAGTTTATTTTGTCCAATGATCTTCATGACACATTTTTTCTTTGTCTTTATCCTTATTGGATATCTATCACTTTGGGACTAATTTTCACATGTTGTTTTTCATAAGCTCAAACAAATATAAGTAAAGATCACGAGCGTAACAAATTTTTCTTTCTCTCAAAATAATTTAAGTGAAGCAAGAGAGAATTTCTTCAAAATTTTACTAACTTTCCAATAAATCTAAGTGAAGCAAGAGAGAATTTCTTGAACAATACTAAGCACACCGTGCTCAAAAAGATATAAGTGAAGCACTAGAGCAAGTCCATAGCTCATAAAAATTTAAGTGAAGCATAGAGAGCTATTCTAACAAGTCATGACTTAAGTTTAGATCTCTCAAATAGGTGTGTACAGCAAGGATGGATGAATTAAAACACAAAATAAAACAAGCAAAGACTCATATCATACAAGATGCTCCAAGAAAAACACATATCATGTGACGAATAAAAATATAGTCTCAAGTAAAATACCGATGGTCGTTGGAAGAAAGCGGGGATGCCACTCGGGGGCATCCCCTAGCTTAGTTGGTTGCTCATTCTTGGATAATAGCTTGGGATGCCGGGGAATCCCCAAGCTTAGGCTTTTCCATCCTTCCTGCATCCATCGTAAGATAACCTAAAACTTGAAAACTTCAATCACACAAAACTCAACAAAACCTTCGTGAGATCCGTTAGTATAAGAATAATAAATCACTACTATAAGTACTGTATCAAACCAATTTGTATTTTTTATTATATCTAATGTATTACAACTTTTCTATGGCAAAAACTCATCAAAGAAAACCATAGAGCCATCAAAATAAGCACACAACACAAAGAAAACAGAATCTGTCAAAACAGAACAGTCTGTAGTAATCTGACTATTTTGAATACTTCTATAACTCCAATTTTTTTGAAAAATTAGGAAGACCTGAAAATTTGTATGTTGATCTACCGCAAGTGGAATGGGTATTTTATTGCTCTCTGGTAAAAAAATGAAAAATAATTTCGTGAGCGTAAAAGTTTATGTTTTTTCAGCAAGATCAAACAACTATCACCCAAGAAGATCCTAAAGGCTTTACTCGGCACAAACACTAATTAAAACATAAAAAACACAATCATAATAGTAGCATAATTGTTCTAACAAACAAGAACAGAAAGAAAAAGGCAAAAATAAATTTATTCATTGGGTTGCCTCCCAACAAGCGCTATAGTTTTATGCCCTTAGCTAGGCATAAATCAAGGATCTAAGTTTTGTCATCCTTGTTCCTTGGAAAGAAAAGGGAAAATTTTATATCAATGGCATTTAATTTTCTATCTTGTGAAAGCACATGGCCGTTGATAGCATAAGAAAGATTAAGCATGTTGCGAAAATTCGTATCTAAACTAGCATTCATCTCTTTAATTATTTCTTTTTGATAAAAGCACATAAGAGTAGTTGATTCAACATTTTCTCATTTATGGTGCCCAAATATGGCTTTCATCTTTTCATAAGTATCAATGGCATCCCCTTCAAGAAAACCATTTTCAAATATAGAATCTAAAACTTGCTTGAAGGAAGAAGGTAAACCAACATAAAATCTTTTCAAGTATATCTCTAACTGATATTGGGGCACATTGCTAGATCGAATTCTCAACAACCTATCCCAAGCATCTTTCAAAGATTCATCAAGTAAATAACAAAAATTACGGGATCATCTTCATCACAATGGTTAAGATTTTCCTTAACAACCCCGGTCGATCCTTCCATAGCATCATTGTTTATGAGCTTAGAGAGGACAGAGGGGCTATCCAAAGCATTAAGACTAGGGAGAAAACCCTTAGCTCTTTTGAGATCGGACATGGCGAGAAAACATCGATCAAAAAAGAGGGGCGAATAAAATGGCAAATTTTTGTGAAGTGGGGGATAGGAAAATGAGAGGCAAATGGCAAATAATGTAAATTGCGAGGAGATGAGATTTGTGATTAGGAACCTTGTTATGTTCAAGATCCTCCCCGGCAACGGCGCCAGAAATTCCTTTTGGTTGCTCCCTGACTATAACGCCAGAAAACTCCTGTCTTCTAGGACTACGTCGGTATTTCCCCAAAGAGGAAGGGATGATGTAGCACAACGAAGGTAGGTATTTCCCTCAGTGATGAAACCAAGGTTATCGAACCAGTAGGAGAACCAAGCAACACAACGTAAACAACGCCTGCACACAAATAACAACACCTCGCAACCCGACGTGTTAAAGGGGTTGTCAATCCCTTTCGGGTAACAATGCCAGAAATTTGTAGTAGATTGAAATAATAGATCGTAAAGAAATAAAGTGCAGCAAAGTATTTTTGTATTTTTGGTTTAATAGATCTGAATAAAAATGCAAAGGAAAAGTAGATCGCAAAGGCAAATATATGAGAAAAAAGACCCGGGGGGCATAGCTTTCACTAATGGCTTCTCTCAAGAAAGATAGCAAACAGTGGGTAAACAAATTACTGTTGGGCAATTGATAGAACCTCAAATAATTATGACGATATCCAGGCAATGATCATTACATAGGCATCACGTCCAAGATTAGTAGATGCTACCTCTTGAGCACTGCGTTGGTTCTCCCTTGAAGAGGAAAGGGTGATGCAGCAAAGTAGCATAATTATTTCCCTTAGTTTTTGAGAACCAAGGTATCAATCCAGTAGGATACCACACGCATGTCGCCTCGCACCTACACAAACAAATAAGAACCTTGCAACCAACGCGATAAAGGGGTTGTCAATCCCTTCACGGCCACTTGCAAAAGTGAGATCTAATAGAGATAATAAGATACATATTTTTGGTATTTTTATGATATAGATTGAAAGTAAAGATTGCAAAATAAAATAGATTGGAAACTTATATGATGGAAAATAGACCCGGGGGCCATAGGTTTCACTAGTGGCTTCTCTCAAGATAGCATAAATATTACGGTGGGTAAACAAATTACTGTCGAGAAATTGATAGGAAAGTGCATAACTATGAGAATATCTAGGCATGATCATGTATATAGGCATCACGCCCACGACAAGTAGACCAAAATGATTCTGCATATACTACTATTACTCCAAACATCGACCACTATCCAGCATGCATCTAGAGTATTAAGTTCATAAGAACAACGTAACGCATTAGGCAAGGTGACATGATGTAGATGAATAAACTCAAGCAATATGATCTAAACCCCATCTTTTTATCCTCGATGGAAACAATTCAATACGTGCCTTACTTCCCCTGCTATCACTGGGAAAGGACACCACAAGATTGAACCCAAAGCTAAGCACTTGTCCCATTGCAAGAAAGATCAATCTAGTCGGCCAGACCAAACTGATAATTCGAAGAGACTTGCAAAGATAACAAATCATACATAAAATAATTCCGAGAAGAACCAAATATTGTTCATAGATAATCTTGATCATAAACCCACAATTCCTCGGATCTCGACAGACACACCGGAAAAGAATTACATCGAATAGATCTCCAACAAGTTCGAGGAGAACTTTGTATTGGGATCCAAAGAGAGAGAAGAAGCCATCTAGCTAATAACTATGGACCCGAAGGTCTGTGGTAAACTACTCACACATCATCGGAGAGGCTATGGTGTTGATGTAGAAGCCCTCCATGATCGATTCCCCCTCCGGTGGAGCTCCGGAAAAGGCCCCAAGATGGGATCTCTTGGGTACAGAAGGTTGCGGCGGTGGAAATAGGGTTTCGTGGTTCTCTCAGATGTTTTCAGGGTATATGAGTATATATAGGCGAAAGAAGTCGGTCAGGGGAGCCACGAGGGGCCCACGAGGGTGGGGGCGCGCCTCCCTGCCTCGTGGCCTCCTCGATGCTTCCTTGACGTCCACTCCAAGTCTCCTGGATTGCGTTTGTTCCAAAAATCACTCTTCCGAAGGTTTAATTCCGTTTGGATTCCGTTTGATATTCCTTTTCTGCGAAACACTGAAATAGGCAAAAACAACAACAATTTGCACTGGGCCTTTGGTTAGTAGGTTAGTCCCAAAAATAATATAAAAATGTATATTAAAGCCCATTAAACATCCAAAACAGATAATATAACAGCATGGAACAATAAAAAATTATAGATACGTTGGAGACGTATCAAGCATCCCCAAGCTTAATTCCTGCTCGTCCTCGAGTAGGTAAATGATAAAAACATAATTTTTGATCTGGAATGGTACATAGCATAATTCTCAATATAATTTTCTTTATTGTGGCATGAATGTTCAGATCTGAAAGATTCAAGACAAAAGTTTAATATCGACATAAAAATAATAATACTTCAAGCATACTAACAAAGCAATCATGTCTTCTCAAAATAACATGGCCAAAGAGAGTTATCCCTACAAAATCATATAGTCTGGCTATGCTCCATCTTCACCACACAAAATATTTAAATCATGCACAACCCCGATGACAAGCCAAGCAATTGTTTCATACTTTTGATGTTCTTAAACTTTCTCAATCTTCACGCAATACATGAGCGTGAGCCATGGACATAACACTATAGGTGGAATAGAATGGTGGTTGTGGAGAAGACAAAAATGAGAAGATAGTCTCACATCAACTAGGTGTATCAATGGGCTATGGAGAAGCCCATCAATAGATATCAATGTGAGTGAGTAGGGATTTCCATGCAACGGATGCACTAGAGCTATAAGTGTATGAAAGCTCAACAAAAGAATTACGTGGGTGTGCATCCAACTTGCTTGCTCACGAAGACCTAGGGTATTTTGAGGAAGCCCATCATTGGAATATACAAGCCAAGTTCTATATTGTAAAATTATCACTAGCATATGAAAGTGACAACATAAGAGACTCTCTATCATGAAGATCATGGTGCTACTTTGAAGCACAAGTGTGGTAAAAGGATAGTAACATTTTCCCTTCTCTCTTTTTCTCTCATTTCTTTTTTCTTTTTCCCTTTTTTGGGCCTTCTCTTTTTATGGCATTTCTATTTTTTTCGTCCGGAGTCTCTTCCCGACTTGTGGGGGAATCATAGTCTCCATCATCCTTCCCTCACATGGGACAATGCTCTAATAATGATGATCTTCACACTTTTATTTACATACAACTCGAAAAATTACAACTCGATACTTAGAACCAAATATGACTATATGTGAATGCCTCCGGCGGTGTACCGGGATGTGCAATGACTCATGAGTGACATGTATGAAAGAATTATAAAGGTGGATTTTCCACAAATACGATGTCAACTACATGATCATGCAAAGCAATATGACAATCATGAAGCGTGTCATAACAAACGGAACGATGGTAAGTTGCATGGCAATATATCTCGGAATGGCTATGGAAATGCCATAATAGGTAGGTATGGTGGCTGTTTTGAGGAAGGTATGTGGCGGGTTTATGGTACTGGTGAAAGTTGCGCGGTACTAGAGAGGCTAGCAATGGTGGAAGGGTGAGAGTGCGTATAATCCACGGACTTAACATTAGTCATAAAGAACTCACATACTTATTGCAAAAATCTATTAGTTATCAAAACAAAGTACTACACGCATGCTCCTAGGGGGATAAATTGGTAGGAAAGACCATCTCTTGTCCCCGACCGCCACTCATAAGGAAGACAATCAATAAATAAATCATGCTCCGACTTCTTCACATAACGGTTCACCATACGTGCATGCTACGGGAATCACAAACTTTAACACAAGTATTTCTCAAATTCACAACTACTCAACTAGCATGACTCTAATATTACCATCTTCATATCTCAAAACAATCATCAAGTATCAAACTTCTCATAGTATTCAATGCACTTTTTATGATAGTTTTTATTATACCCATCTTGGATGCCTATCACATTAGGACTAATTTTATAGCCAAAGCAAATTACCATGATGTTCTAGAGGACTCTAAAAATGATATAAGTGAAGCATGAGATATCAATAATTTCTATAAAATAAAACCACCACCGTGCTCTAAAAAGATATAAGTGAAGCACTAGAGCAAAATTATCTAGCTCAAAAGATATAAGTGAAGCACAAAGAGTATTCTAATAAATTACGATTCATCTGTGTCTATCCAAAATGTGTGTACAGAAAGGATGATTGTGGTAAACAAAAAATAAAAGACTCAAATCATACAAGACGCTCCAAGCAAAACACATATCATGTGGTGAATAAAAATATAGCATCAAGTAAAGTTACCGATGGACGAAGACGAAAGAGGGGATGCCTTCCGGGGCATCCCCAAGCTTAGGCTTTTGGTTGTCCTTGAATTTTACCTTGGCGTGCCTTGGGAATCCCCAAGCTTAGGCTCTTGCCACTCCTTATTCCATAATCCATCAAATCTTTACCAAAACTTGAGAACTTCACAACACAAAACTCAAAAGAAAATCTCATGAGCTCCGTTAGTATAAAAAACAAAACACCACTTAAGGTACTATAATGAACTCATTCTTTATTTATATTGGTGTTAAAAATACTGTATTATAACTTCTCTATGGTTCATACCCCCCGATACTAGCCATAGATTCATCAAAATAAGCAAACAACGCACGAAAAACAGAATCTGTCAAAAACAGAACAGTCTGTAGTAATCTGTAGGTTTCGAATACTTCTGTAAACCCAAAAATTCTGAAATAAATTGTTGGACGTGAGGAATTTGTCTATTAACCATCTTCAAAATGAATCAACCTAATCGCACTCTCCAGTAAAAAATTACATCAAATGTCGTGAGTGCTAAAGTTTCTGTTTTTGACAGCAAGATCGCAAAAACTCGTCCCCAAGTCTTCCCAAAGGTTCTACTTGTTACAAACACTAATTAAAAGCATAAAATCACATCTAAACAGAAGCTACATGAATTATTTATTACTAAACATAACCAAAAAACAAGAAACAAAAATAAAATTGGGTTGCCTCCCAACAAGCGCTATCGTTTAACGCCCCTAGCTAGGCATAAAAACAAGAATAGATCTAGGTATTACCATCTTTGGTATGCAATCCATAAGTGGCTCTCATAATAGATTCATAAGGCCATTTTTCTTTCTAGGAAAGTGTTCCATTCCTTTCCTTAACGGAAATTGGAATCTAATATTTCCTTCTTTCATATCAATAATTGCACCAATCGTTCTAAGGGAAGGTCTACCAAGAATAATAGGACATGTAGGATTGCAATCAATGTCAAGAACAATGAAATCTACGGGCACATAATTCCTATTTGCAAAAATAAGAACATCATTAATCATTCCCATAGGTTTCATAATGGTGGAATTTGCAAGATGCAAGTTTAAAGAACAATCATCAAATTCACGAAAACCTAACACATCACACAAAGTTTTTGTTATCGTGGAAACACTAGCACGCAAATCACATAAAGCATAGCATTCATGATCTTTAATCTTAATTTTAATAGTAGGTTCCCACTCATCATAAAGTTTTCTAGGGATGTAAATTTCTATTCAAGCTTTTCTTCATAAGATTGCATTAAAGCATCAACGATATGTTTGGTAAACGATTTATTTTGACTATAAGCATGAGGAGAATTTATCACAGATTGCAACAAAGAAATACAGTCTATTAAAGAAAAAATTTCATAATTAAATTTCTTGAAATCCAAAATAGTGGGTTCATTGCTATGTAAAGTTTTGACCTCTTCAATCCCACTTTTACCAATTTTTGCATCAAGATCTAAAAATTCCGAATCATTGGGACGCCTTTTAGATAAAGTTGACTCATCTCCAGTCCCATCATTATCAAGATTCATATTGCAAAACAAAGATTTAAGAGGGGACACATCAATCACTTTTAGATCTTCATCATTATTATCATGAAAACTAGAAGAACATGCTTTCATAAAGTAATCTTTTTAGCACGCATCCTAGCGGTTATTTCTTTGCACTCATCAATAGAAATTCTCATGGCTTTGAGAGACTCGTTGATATCATGCTTAGGTGGAATAGATCTAAGTTTCAAAGAACCAACATCAAGAGAAATTCTATCCACGTTCCTAGCCAACTCATATTTCTTAGACAATTTTTCTTCAATCAAAGCATTGAAGCTCTTTTGCGAACTAATAAATTCTTTATTGCTAGAATCAAAATCAGAGGGAATCTTATTATAATTTCCATAAGAATTGTTGTAGGTATTAACATAATTATTAGAGGAATTACTAGGATATGGCCTAGGATTAAAGTTTCCTTTATACGCGCTATTACCAAAATTGTTCCTACCAACAAAATTCACATCCATAGATTGATTATTATTCTGAATCAAAGTAGACATAGGCATATCATTAGGATCAACAGGAGCACTCTTATTAGCAAACAACTTCATAAGTTCATCCATCTTTCCACTCAAAACATTAATTTCTTCTATCGCATGAACCTTTTTACTAGTAGATCTTTCAGTGTGCCATTGCGAATAATTAACCATAATATTTATCTAGGAGTTTGGTAGCTTCTCCTAAAGTGATTTACATAAAAGTGCCTCCCGTGGCCGAATCTAAAAGATTTCTAGAAGCAAAATTCAATCCAGCATAAAAAAATTGTATGATCATCCACAAATTGAAACCATGAGTAGGGCAATTACGAATCATTAATTTCATCCTCTCCCAAGATTGTACAACATGCTCATGATCTAGTTCCTTAAAATTCATAATATCGTTTCTAAGAGAGATGATCTTAGCGGGAGGAAAATACTTAGAGATAAAGCATATCTGCACTTTTTCCAAGAATCAATACTATTCTTAGGCAAAGAAGAAAACCAAGTTTTAGCACGATCTCTAAGCGAAAAACGGAAATAGTTTCAATTTAACAATATCATTATCCACGTCCTTTTTATTTTGCATGTCACACAAATCAACAAAGTTGTTTAGATGGGTAGTGGCATCTTCACTAGGAAGGCCAGCAAATTGATCTTTCATGACAAGATTCAGCAAGGCAGTATTAATTTAACAAGATTCAGCATCGGTAAGGGGAGAAATCAGAGTGCTAATAAAATCATTATTGTTGGTATTGAAAAAATCACACAATTTAGTATTGTCTTGAGCCATTGTGACAAACAATCCAACACATAAGCACACAAGAAGCGAGCGAAAAAGAGGCGAATGGAAAAAGAGGGCAAATGGCAAAGAGGGCGAATAAAATGGCAAGGGTGAAGTGGGGGAGAGGAAAACGAGAGGCAAATGGCAAATAATGTAATGCGAGGGATAATAGTTTGTGATGGGTACTTGGTATGTCTTGACTTGACTTGACCTGGCGTAGATCTCCCCGGCAACGGCGCCAGAAATCCTTCTTTCTACCTCTTGAGCACTGCGTTGGATTTCCCTTGAAGAGAAAAGGGTGATGCAGCAAAGTAGCGTAAGTATTTCCCTCAGTTTTTGAGAACCAAGGTATCAATCTAGTACGAGACTACACGCAAGTCGCCTCGCACCTACACAAACAAATAAGAACCTTGCAATCAACACGATAAATGGGTTGTCAATCCCTTCACGGCCACTTGCAAAAGTGAGATCTGATAGAGATAATAAGATACATATTTTTCGTATTTTTATGATATAGATTGAAAGTAAAGATTGCAAAATAAAATATATTGGAAACTTATATGATGGAAAATAGACCCCGGGGCCATAGGTTTCACTAGTGGCTTCTCTCAAGACAACATAAGTATTACGATGGGTAAACAAATTATTGTCGAGCAATTGATATAAAAGTGCATAATTATGAGAATATCTAGGCATGATCATGTATATAGGCATCACGTCCGTGACAAGTAGACCAAAATGATTCTGCATCTACTACTATTACTCCACACATCGACCGCTATCCAGCATGCATCTAGAGTATTAAGTTCACAAGAATAGAGTAAGGCATTAGGCAAGATGACATGATGTAGAGGGATAAACTCAAGCAATATGATACAAACCCCATCTTTTTATCCTCGATGGCAACAATACAATACATGCCTTGCTGCCCTTGCTGTCACTGGGAAAGGACACCGCAAGATTGAACCCAAAGCTAAGCACTTCTCCCATTGCAAGAAAGATCAATCTAGTAGGCCAAACCAAACTGATAATTCGAAGAGACTTGCAAAGATAACAAATCATACATAAAAGAATTCAGAGAAGAACCAAATATTGTTCATAGATAATCTTTATCATAAACCCACAATTCATCGGATCCCGACAAACACACTGCAAAAGAATTACATCAAATAGATCTCCAACAAGATCGAGGAGAACTTTGTATTGAGATCCAAAGAGAGAGAAGAACCATCTAGCTAATAACTATGGACCCAAAGGTCTGTGGTAAACTACTCGCACATCATCGGGGAGGCTATGGTGTTGATGTAGAAGACCTCCGTGATCGGTTCCCCCTCCGGCGGAGCTCCGGAAAAGGCCCCAAGATGGGATCTCTTGGGTACAAAAGGTTGCGGCAGTGGAAATAGGGTTTTGTGGTGCTCTCGGATGTTTTCGGGGTATATGAGTATATATAGGCGAAAGAAGTCGGCAAGGGGAGCCACGAGGGGCCCACGAGGGTGGGGGGCGCGACTGCCCCCCTGGGCGCGCCTTCCTGCCTCGTGGCCTCCTTGATGCTTCCTTGATGTCGACTCCAAGTCTCCTGGATTGCGTTTGTTCCAAAAATCACTCTCCCGAAGGTTTAATTCCATTTGGATTCCGTTTGATATTCCTTTTCTGTGAAACACTGAAATAGGCAAAAAAACAGCAATTTGCACTGGGCCTTTGGTTAGTAGGTTAGTCCCGAAAATATTATAAAAAGGTATATAAAAGTCCATTAAACATCCAAAATAGATAATATAATAGCATGGAACAATAAAAAATTATAGATACGTTGGAGACGTATCAGTAGACCGACTCCTGCATGCATCTACTACTATTACTCCACACATCGACCGCTATCCAGCATGCATCTAGTGTAGTCAGTTCATGGGAAAATGGAGTAATGCAATAAGAACGATGACATGATGTAGACAAGATCCGTTTATCTATTGCGTAGATATAGATCCCATCTTTTTATCCTTAGTAGCAACGATACATACGTGTCGGTTCCCTTTCTGTCACTGGGATCAAGCACTGTAAGATCGAACCCTCTACCGGGCACCTCTTCCCGTTGCAAGATAAATAGATCAAGTTGGCCAAACAAAACCCAAACAACGGAGAATAAATACGAGGCTATAAGAGATCATGCATATAAGAGATCAAAGAAACTCAAATAAATTTCATAGATATAAAAAGATATGACTGATCATAAACTCAAAGTTCATCAGATCCCAACAAACACAACGCAAAAGAGTTACATCATATGGATCCCTGAGAGACCACTGTATTGAGAATCAGCGAGAGAGAGAAAGCCATCTAGGTAGTAACTACGAACCCGAAGGTCTACAAAGAACTACTCACGCATCATCTGAGAGGCACCAATGGAGGTGGTGAACCCCATCCGAGAAGGTGTCTAGATTGGATCTAGTGGTTCTGGACTCTGCCGCTGCTGGATAAATATTTCGTCGACTCCTCTAGGGTTCTGGTATTTTTGGGTTATTTATAGAGCAAAGAGGCGGTCCCGGGGGCACCCGTGGTGGACACGGCCCACCTGGGCACGCCTGGGTCTCCTGGCGCACCCTGGTGGGTTGTCCCCTTGTCGGGACTCCCCCCAGATGCAACTAGGGCACAACAATGTCCTTCAGGTCCATAAAAAATATCCGTAAAGTTTCGTGGCATTTGGACTCCATCTGATATTGATTTTCTATGATGTAAAAAACACGGAAAAAACATGAACTAGCACTTGGCACTATGTCAATAGGTTAGTACCAAAAATGATATAAAATGACTATAAAATGATTATAAAACATCCAAGATTGATAATAAAACATCATGGAACAATCAAAAATTATAGATACATTGGAGAGGTATCACCCGTCGGCGCTAAAAAATCGCCTAGGGGCGCGTGTTGGGGGCGCGGCTCGAGATGCTCTTAGAGAGCAGGTGGGCAATGCGGCAATGCCCATCCATTCACTATTCTGGATGGAAATATGAAGACCTCTCTTACGTTGAACCGGTAATGTAACATGCATACTCGCACGAGACCAGACACACTTGATATAATGATGTCCTACAAGTGCACAATGTTTAATTTTAACCTTTTTAAAATAAGAGTATCGATCCCAAAAGGAGCACAAGAAATGGTCTTCGTCTTTTATAGAGATTTATCAGAATGTCTCTTCAAGTTAATTGAGGCATAAAGCAGAGCAGGGTGGAGATGAGAATATTGTGAGGGTATTATGACTAATATCTTAAGTGGGTGGAAGTAACAGTAAGGAACAATAGAGTAACGAAACGATGAATCAACAATAGGACTAAGGGTATCTCGGGGAGTCCAGATTCCCCATTAGTATGTATGCCGCTTAATCATGCTTCTACATAATTCTGAGTGTAGATAACTGATACGTCCATTTTGCATCATGATTTTATATTGATACTTATTGCATTATGGGCTGTTATTACACGTTATATCACAATACTTATGCCTACTCTCTCTTATGTTATAAGGTTTACATGAAGAGGGAGAATGCCGGCAACTGGAATTCTGGACTGGAAAAAGGAGCAAATATTAGAGACCTATTCTGCACAACTCCAAAAGTCCTGAAACTTCACGGAGCTTATTTTTGGAATATATAAAAAAATATTGGGAGAAGAAATTACCCGAGGGGGGGCACCAGCCATCCACAAGGATGGAGGGCGCGACCTACCCCTTGGGTGCGCCCCCCGACATTGTGGGCCCCTGGTAGATCTGCAGTGCCCATATTTGGCTATATGGTGTGTTTGACCTGGAAAAAATCAGAAGGAAGTTTTCGGGATGAGCGCTACCGTCTCGAGGCGGGACCTGGGCAGAACCAATCTAGGGCTTCGGCAGAGCTGTTCTGCCGGGGAAATCGTCGCCATCGTCATCACCATCGATCCTCTCATCGAGGGGGGGTCAATCTCCATCAACATCTTCAACAACACCATCTCCTCTCAAACCCTAGTTCATCTCTTGTATTAGATCTTGGTCCCAAAACCTCAGATTGGTACCTATGGGTTGCTAGTAGTGTTGATTACTCCTTGTAGTTGACACTAGTTGGTTTATTCGATGGAAGATTATATTTTCAGATCCTTAATGATAATTAATACTCCTCTGATCTTGATTATAAATATGATTTGTGAGTAGTTACGTTTGTTCCTGAGGACATGGGAGAAGTCTTGTTATAAGTAATCATGTGAATTTGGTATTCGTTCGATATTTTGATGAGATGTATGTTATCTTTCCTCTAGTGGTGTTATGTGAACATCGGCTACATGACACTTCACCATTATTTGGGCCTAGGGGAAGGCATTGGGAAGTAATAAGTAGATGATGGGTTGCTAGAGTTATAGAAGCTTAAACTCTAGTTTATGCGTTGCTTCGTAAGGGGCTGATTTGGATCCACATGTTTCATGCTATGGTTAGGTTTACCTTAATACTTGTTTCGTAGTTGCAGATGCTTGCGAGGGGGGTTAATCATAAGTGGGAAGCTTATCCATGGAAGGGAAGCACCCCAGCACGGATCCACCCACATATCAAATTATCAAAGTAACGAACGTGAATCATAAGAGCATGATGAAAACTAACTTGACAAAAATTCCCATGTGTCCTCGGGAGCGCTTTGCTTTATATAAGAGTTTGTACAGGCTTTCCATTTGCTACAAAAAGGATTGGGCCACCTTGCTGCACCTTATTTACTTTACTTATTTGTTACCCGTTACGATTTATCTTATCACAAAAATATCTGTTACCGATAATTTCAGTGCTTGTAGAGAATACCTTGTTGAAAACCACTTGTCATTTCCTTCTACTCCTTGTTGGGTTCGACACTCTTACTCATCGAAAGGACTAGATAGACCCCCTATACTTGTGGGTCATCAAGTCTCTTTTCTGGCGCCGTTGCCGGGGAGTGAAGCACCTTTGGTAAGGAAACATTTATATAGTGTGCTGAAATTTACTGTCACTTGTTACTATGGAAAATAACCCCTTGAGGGGCTTGTTTGGGGTATCCTAACCTCAATCGGAGCCACAATTATTTGCGCCTCAACCTACTGCACCTACTTAAAATAGTTATTATAAAATTCCTTCGGGTATGGTAGAGAAACTGCTAGCTAATCCTTATGTAGGCGATGGAACATTACATCCCGATATGCACCTAATCTATGTGGATGAAGTTTGTGGGTTATTTAAGCTTGCAGGTATGCCCGAGGATGTTGTCAAGAAGAAGGTCTTCCCTTTATCTTCTAAGGGAAAGGCATTTACATGGTATATGCTATTGGATGATATTGGATCATGGAACTAGAACCGATTGAAATTGGAATTTCATAAGAAGTTTTATCCTATGCATCTGTTTCATCGTGGTCGGAATTATATATATATATATATATATATATCATTTTTGGCCTTGTGAAGGAGAAAGTATCGATCAAGCTTGGGGGAGGATTAAGTCAATGTTATATTCATGCCCCAATCATGAGCTCTCAGGAGAAATTATTATTCAAAATTTTTATGCTCGGCTTTCTAATAATGATCGGTCATGCTCGATACTTCTTGTACTGGTTCCTATATGAAGAAGGATATTGAATTCAAATGGGATTTATTGGAAAGAATTAAACGCAACTTTGAGGATTGGGAACTCGGCGAAGGTAAAGAGTCAGGTATAAACCTTAAGTTTGATTGTGTTAAATCTTGTATGGATACCGATGCTTTTCGTGATTTTAGCACTAAATATGGACTTGACTCTGAGACAATAGCTTCTTTTTGTGAATCTTTTGCTACTCATGTTGATCTCCCTAAGGAGAAGTGGTTTAAATATCATCCTCCCATTGAAGTTAAAGTAGTTGAACCTATTAAAGTTGAAGAAGAAACTATTACTTATAATGTTGATCCTATTGTTCCCACTACTTATATTGAGAAACCACCTTTCCTTGTTAGAATAAAGGATCATGCGAAAGCTTCAACTATGGTTCATAAGAGTTATACTAAAACACCTACACCCCCTTAAAAAATTAAATTTAAACCTAGTATCTATATGGTTAAACATCTCTTGGTCGATAATATTGATGTGCATGTTATTTATTTCTGTGATGAAGCTGCTAGAATTGCCAAAACACGATATGAAAGATAAACATAGACTTGTTGTTGGCATGCCTGTTGTTTCTGTTAAAATAGGTGATCATTGTTATCATGGCTTATGTGATGTGGTTGGTAGTGTGAGTGCAATTCCTTATACCATATATAAAGAGATTATGAATGATATTGCACCTACTGAGATTGAAGATATTGATGTTAATATTAAGCTTGCTAATAGAGATACTATATCACCAATTGGGATTGTTAGAGATTTTGAAGTCTTGTGTCAGAAAATTGAATATCCTACTGATTTTCTTGTTCTTGGTTCCCCACAATATAATTTTTGTCCCATTATATTTGGTAGACCTTTCTTGAATACGGTTAATGCTAAGATAGACTGCGAGAAAGATATTGTTACTGTTGGTTTAGGGGATATGTCTCATGATTTTAATTTCTCTAAATTTCGTAGACAACCCCATGATAAATAATTGCCTAGTAAGGATGAAATGATTGGTCTTGGTTCTATTGTCGTACCTCCTGCTAATCCTTTAGAACAATATTTGTTAGACCATGAAAATGATATGTTTATGAATGAAAGAAGGGAAATAGGTGAAGTATTCTTTAATCAAGGACCTATTTTGAAACACAATTTGCCTGTTGAAATCCCAGGGGATCCTCCTCCACCCAAGGGTGATCCCGTGTTTGAGCTTAAACAACTACCTGATACTCTAAAATATGCTTACCTTGATGAAAAGAAGATATATTCTATTATTATTAGTGATAAACTTTCAGAGCATGAATAAAAGAAATTATTGAAAACTCTGAAGAAGCACCGTGCCGCTATTGGATATACTCTTGATGATCTTAAGGGCATTAGTCCACTTTATGTCAGCACAAAATAAATTGGAGAAAGACGCTAAACCGATTGTCGATCATCAATGACGGTTAAATCCTAAGATGAAATAAGTGGTAAGAAATGAAATACTAAAGCTTCTAGATGCAGGTCTAATTTATCCTATTGCTGATAGTCAATGGGTAAGCCATGTTCATTGTGTCCCTAAGAAGGGAGGTATTACTGTTGTTCCTAATGATAAGAATGAATTGATTGCACAAAGAATTGTTACAGGTTATAGAATGGTAATTGATTTTCACAAATTAAATAAAGCTACTAGAAAAGATCATTACCCCCTACCTTTCATTGATCAAATGCTAGAAAGGTTATCCAAGCATACACATTTTTGCTTTCTAGATGGTTATTCTGGTTTCTCTCAAATACCTGTGTCAAAAGATGATCAAGAGAAAACCACTTTTACTTGCCCTTTCGGTACCTTTGCTTATAGACGTATGCCTTTTTGTTTATACAATGCACTGCTACCTTTCAAAGATGTATAACTGCTATATTCTCTGACTTTTGTGAAAATATTGTGGAGGTTTTCATGGATGATTTCTCCATTTATGGAACTTCTTTTGATGATTGCTTAAGCAACCTTGATCGAGTTTTACATAGATGTGATGAAACTAATCTTGTATTGAATTGGAAGAAGTGCCACTTTATGGTTAATGCAGGTATTGTCTTGGGGCATAAAATTTCTGAAAGTGGTATTGAAGTGGATAAAGCTAAAGTATATGCTATTGAAAAGATGTCGTGTCCTAAAGATATAAAAGGTGTAAGAAGTTTCCTTGGTCATGCTGGTTTCTATAGGAGGTTTATTAAAGACTTCTCTAAAATTTCTAGGCCTCTCACTAATCTCTGGCAAAAAGATGTTCCTTTTGTTTTTGATGATGATTGTGTAGAAGCATTTGAAATGCTTTAGAAAGCCTTGATTTCTGCACCTATTGTTCAGCCACTAGATTGGAATTTAACCTTTGAAATTATTTGTGATGCTAGTGATTATGCTGTTGGTGCTGTTCTAGGACAAAGAGTTGATAAGAAATTAAATGTTATTCAATATGTTAGTAAAACTCTAGATAGTGCCTAGAGAAATTACGCTACCACTAAAAAAGAATTTTTAGCAGTCGTGTATGCATATGATAAGTTTAGACCTTATATTGTTGATTACAAAGTAACTCTTCACATTGATCATGCTACTATTAAACATCTTATGGAAAAGAAAGATGCCAAACCTAGACTTATTAGATGGGATCTCTTGCTTCAAAAATTTGACTTGCATATTATTGATAGAAAGGGAGCTGAGAACCCTGTTGCAGACAACTTTTCTAGGTTAGAAAATGTTCTTGATGACCCACTACTTATTGATGATAGCTTTCCCGATGAACAACTAAATGTCATAAATGCTTCTCATAGTACTCCGTGGTATGCTGATTATGCTAATTATATTGTTGCGAAATTTATACCACCTAGTTTCACATACCAGCAAAAGAAAAAGTTATTCTATGATTTAAGACATTACTTCTGGGATGACCCACACCTTTATAAAGAAGGAGTAGATGGTGTTATTAGACGTTGTGTACCTGAGAATGAACAGGAACAGATCCTGCGCAAGTGCCACTCGGAGTCTTACGGAGGACACCATGTTGGAGATAGAACTGCACATAAGGTATTGCAATCAGATTTCTATTGGCCCACTCTCTTTAAAGATGCTCGTAAGTTTGTCTTGTCTTGTGATGAATGCCAGAGAACTGGTAATATTAGTAGATGTCAGGAAATGCCTATGAACTATTCACTTGTTATTGAAACATTTGATGTTTGGGGTTTTGATTATATGGGACTTTTTCCTTCCTCTAATGGGTATACACATATTTGAGTTGCTATTGATTACATTACTAAGTGGGTAGAAGCTATTCCAACTAGTAGTGCTGATCATAACACTTCTAATAAGATGCTTAAAGAAGTTATTTTTCTGAGGTTTGGAGTCCCTAGATATTTAATGACTGATGGTGGTTCACATTTTATTCATGGCTCTTTTCGTAAAATGCTTGCTAAATATGATATTAAACATAGAATTGCATCTCCATATCATCCTCAGTCTAGTGGTCAAGTAGAATTGAGTAATAGAGAGCTTAAATTAATTTTACAAAAGACTGTTAATAGATCTAGAAATAATTGTCGAAGAAACTTGATGAAACATTATGGGCTTATAGAACTGCTTATAAGAATCCTATGGGTATGTATCCATATAAAATGGTTCATGGAAAGGCATGTCACTTACCTCTCGAACTAGAACATAAGGCATATTGGGCTATTAAAAAGCTCAATTATGATTTCAAACTTGCCGGTGAGAAGAGGTTATTTGACATTAGCTCTCTTGATGAATGGAGAACCCAAGCCTATGAGAATGCCAAGTTGTTTAAAGAAGAAGTTAAAACATGTCATGACAAAAGGATAAAAAAGTGTGAGTTTAATGTAGGTGATCATGTTTTGCTATACAACTCCCGTTTAAGATTCTTTGCAGGAAATTTTCTCTCTAGATGGGAAGGCCCTTACATCATTGAGGAGGTCTATCGTTCCGGTGCCATAAAAATCAACAATGCCAAAGGCACAAATTCAAAGGTGGTAAACGGTCAAAGAATCAAACATTATATCTCAGGTACTCCCATAAATGTTGAGACCAATATTATTAATACCGTAACACCGGAGGAGTACATATGGGACACTTTCTAGAATGTTTCAGACTCCGAAAAGGAATAGGTATGCGATACGGTAAGTAAACCGACTCCGAAACGTTTCCAATGATAAATTTTCTCAGTTTCGGAATATTAATTTTTTTAGGGAAATTAAAAGTAGTCCAAAAGAGACACGAGGCCACCACAAGGGTGGAGGGAGCACCCTACCCCCCTGGGCGCGCCCCCGTCCTTTTGGCCACCTCTTGTTCCTTCCGGACTCCATTTTCTTGCACGATAGTTCTTATGGTCGGTAAAAATTCATTAAACAATGTCTTGAAGGTTTTGACCATAGTACCATGGCAAAATCCCTTCTTTTCGTTTGAAGTTGTTTCTGCAGCAGATTTGGAGTAAGATGTCGTCCCAAGATTCGGAGGGAGCGAGCTACATGGCTGATTATATCACAAACCCAAAGGTATATGGGGATGTGGAACATTATGGTTGGACCACGGACGAAGAAGAAGACTATGATCCAAAGGGGAAGGAGGAGACAAGCTCCGATGAAGAGGACGATCCACTACCTCGACCTGGCGATATGCATGTGGAGTTCAAGAAGTCAAGCCTCCATACGGTCCAATCTATCCCACCTTGTTTTTGCAGGACAACAAGGCGGCATTATGCAAAAATATAATGAAACTCGATCTCGAGAATGAGGATTTAAGGGAGGAAAATTTTAGCCTCAGGCGCAAGCTAGAGAAGAAGAATGAAACAACTCCTTCATCACCACCTCCGAAGAAAGAGATCTAAATACATGGGTATGGGCACTCCCCTTGCCAACTGCCAAGCTTGGGGGAGTGTCCGGTATCATATCACCATCATATCTTTATCTTTATCGCTTTTCTTAGTTCGATCCTTTTGGTTATATCTTGATCTAGTAGAATAAAGTTTTAGTATGATCTAGCCTTGAGTTTTGCTCTATGATCCCTATCTATGTAATCGAGTCATTGAGATATATATATAATAAAGAGTAGTTTCGAGTTGAGGGCTTTGCTTTCTTGCTATGATCTTGAGGTAATTAAAAGAAAGAATAAAAAGATCATATATTGATCTTATGGAGAGTAATGACTTCACATATAAAGGTGCTTGAATACGATCTCCAACGTATCTATAATTTTTTATTGTTCCATGATATATTATATTCTGTTTTGGACATTATTGGGCTTTATTATACACTTTTATATTATTTTTGGGACTAACCTATTAACCGGAGGCCCAACCCAGAATTGCTGTTTTTTTTGCCTATTTTAGGGTTTCGTAGAAAAAGAATATCAAACGGAGTCCAAACGGAATGAAACCTTCGAGAACGTGATTTTCGGAACGAACATGATCTAGAGGACTTGGACCCTACGTCAAGCAATCAACAAGGAAGGCACGAGGTAGGGGGGCGCGCCTACCCCCCACCCCAGGCGCGCCCTCCACCCTCGTGGGGCTCCTGTTGCTCCACCGACATACTCCTTCCTCCTATATATACCTACGTACCCCCAAACTACCAGATACGGAGCCAAAACCTTAATTCCACAGTCGTAACGTTCTGTATCCATGAGATCCCATATTGGGGCCTTTTCTGGAGCTCCGCCGGAGGGGGCATCGATCACGGAGGGCTTCTACATCAACACCATAACCCCTCCGATGAAGTGTGAGTAGTTTACTTCAGACCTACAGGTCCATAGTTATTAGCTAGATGGCTTCTTCTCTCTTTTTGGATCTCAATACAAAGTCCCCCCCCTCTCTTGTGGAGATCTATTAGATGTAATCTTCTTTTGCGGTGTGTTTGTTGAGACCGATGAATTGTGGGTTTATGATCAAGTTTATCTATGAACAATATTTGAATATTCTCTGAATTCTTTTATGTATGATTGGTTATCTTTGCAAGTCTCTTCGAATTATCAGTTTGGTTTGGCCTACTAGATTGATCTTTCTTGCAATAGGAGAAGTGCTTAGCTTTGGGTTCAATCTTGCGGTGTCCTTTCCAAGTGACAGTAGGGGCAGCAAGGCACGTATTGTATTGTTGCCATCGAGGATAACAAGATGGGGTTTATATCATATTGCATGAGTTTGTCCCTCTACATCATGTCATCTTGCTTAAAGCGTTACTCTGTTCTCTTGAACTTAATACTCTATGCATGCTGGATAGCGGTCGATGTGTGGAGTAATAGTAGTAGATGCAGGAAGGAGTCGGTCTACTTGTCTCGGACGTGATGCCTATATACATGATCATACCTAGATATTCTCATAACTATGCTCAATTGTGTTAATTGCTCAACAGTAATTTGTTCACCCACCGTAAATACTTATGCTCTTGAGAGAAGCCACTAGTGAAACATATGGCCCCTGGGTCTATCTTCCATCATATTAATCTTCCAATACTTAGTTATTTCCTCTGCCATTTATTTTACTTTGCATCTTTTATTTGTCTGTATCATAAAAATACCAAAAATATTATCCTATCATATCTATCAGATCTCACTCTCGTAAGTGACCGTGTAGGGATTGACAACCCCTTATCGTGTTGGTTGCGAGGATTTATCTGTTTGTGTAGGTGTGAGGGACTCGTGCGCGGCCTCCTACTGGATTGATACCTTCGTTCTCAAAAACTGAGGGAAATACTTATGCTACTTTGCTGCATCACCCTTTCCTCTTCAAGGGAAAACCAATGCAGTGCTCAAGAGGTAGCAAGAAGGATTTCTGGCGCCGCTGTCGGGGAGGTTCGCGCAAGACAAGTCAATATTTGACTCACGACAACGAGTCACTTATGGTGCCGTTGCAAGTCAAGACATACCAAGTACCCATCACAAACCCTTATCTCCCGCATTACATTATTTGCCATTTGCCTCTCGTTTTCCTCTCCCCCACTTCACCCTTGTCGTTTTATTCGCCCTCTCTCTCTCTCTCCGTCCTCCCTCTCTTTCTCTATTTGCCTCTTTTTGCCCGTTTCTTGTTCGCTTGTGTGTTGGATTGCTTGCTTGTCATTATGGCTAGTCCCCTATCTTCTCCATTGTCTCCCGAAAATGAAGTTCTTAATTTTAAGCAAAGGGAAGGAGAAAACCTAAAAGACGCTTGGTTTAGAATTTGCAATGCTCAAAATAGATCTACCAGGAAGAAATCTACTTCTATTCTTCTCCGCAATTTTTATGTAGGTGCTATTCCTTGGCACAGATATGTCCTTGATACCATTGTCGGAGGGAATTTCTTGGGTAACCACACTTTTGATTCCTATAATGTTATGATAGATTTGTTTGGCTCACCCCCTCTTTTGGTTAATGGAACTATGTTAACTTTGGAGCATGTAATGCAAAAACTTGAAATTATTGAAAATAAAGTTGCTACCATTGATTTAATTGAAAATTTCGATAAAAAGATCCACAACCAAATTACCCAATATGGATCTAAAGTATGAGTAACTTTGAAAAATATTAAAGAGAAGGAACCTATAGTTAATGAAAGAATAAATCATGATTCCACTAGAATCGATAAACTTGAGGGTATCATTACCAACTTGGGAACTGCTTTTTCTTCCGTAAAAAATACTCCAAGTCCTCCAACTAAAGTTGCCAAGCTTATGTATGTTCCTAAAAATAAGGGTGAATCCTCTAGCAAAGAAACTGCGGATCTCAAATCTATAAGTATTCATCCTAATCTTTTTGCTATCATTAAGGAACCATTTGCTACTAATGATTTTTCAGATCTTGTGCCTAGAAGTTTGATTATTGATAAAAGGAAATAAACTCCGAAAGATGATAGATGTCTCATTAAAGAATTTCCAACTAAAGATACCTAGATCTATCCTTACTTTTATGCCTAGCTAGGGGCGTTAAACGATAGCGCTTGTTGGGAGGCAACCCAATTTTATCTTATTTTCCTTGCTTTTTGCTCCTGTTTAGTAATAAATAATTTATCTTGCCTCTGTTTTGGTTGTGTTTTTTGTGTTTAATTAGTGTTTGTGCCAATTAGAACCATTGGGAAGACTTGGGGAAAGTCTTTTTAATCTTGCTGTAAAAACAGAAACTTTAGCGCTCACGAGAATTGCTGCCATTTTTATTTGGAAAGTGATATTTAGTTAATTATTTTTGCAGATGATTAATAGATAAATTCCTCATGTCCAGCAATTTATTTTATAATTTTTGGGGTTCCAGATCTTGCGTTAGCTACAGATTACTACAGACTGTTCTGTTTTTGACAGATTCTGTTTTTTGTGTGTTGTTTGCTTATTTTGATGAATCTATGGCTAGTAAAATAGTTTATAAACCATAGAGAAGTTGGAATACAGTAGGTTTAACACCAATATAAATAAATAATGAGTTCATTACAGTACCTTGAAGTGGTGTTTTGTTTTCTTTCGCTAACGGAGCTCACGGGATTTTCTACTTTAAGTTTTGTGTTGTGAAGTTTTCAAATTTTGGGTAAAAGATTTGATGGATTATGGAACAAGGAGTGGAAAGAGTCTAAGCTTGGGGATGCCCATGGCACCCCAAGATAATCTAAGGACACCTAAAATCCAAAGCTTGGGGATGCCCCGGAAGGCATCCCCTCTTTCGTCTACTTCCATCAGTAACTTTACTTGGAGCTATATTTTTATTTACCACATGATATGTGTTTTGCTTGGAGCGTCTTGTATTATTTGAGTCTTTATTTGTTAGTTTTCCACAATCATCCTTTCTGTACACACCTTTTGAGAGATACACACATGATTCGGAAATTGTTAGAATACTCTATGTGCTTCACTTATATCTTTTGAATTATATAGTTTTTGCTCTAGTGCTTCACTTATATCTTTTAGAGCACGCCAGTGGATTTGTTTTATAGAAACTATTGTTCTATCATGATTCACGTAGATTATTTTGAGAGTCTTTCAAAACAGCATGATAATTTTCTTTAATTATGTTAGGCATTCAAGATTAATAAAAAAATTCTTATGAGTGTGTTGAATACTATGAGAAGTTTGATACTTGATAATTGTTTTGAGATATGGAGATGGTAATATTAGAGTTATGCTAGTCGAGTAGTTGTGAATCTGAGAAATACTTGTGTTAAAGTTTGTGATTCCCGTAGCATGCACGTATGTTGAACCGTTATGTGATGAAGTCGGAGCATGATTTATTTATTGATTGTCTTCCTTATGAGTGGCGGTCGGGGACGAGCGATGGTCTTTTCCTACCAATCTATCCCCCTAGGAGCATGCGCATAATAATTTTCTTTGATAACTTGTAGATTTTTGCAATAAGTATATGAGTTCTTTATGACTAAGGTTAAGTCCATGGATCATACACACTTTTCTTGAGTGGCGGTCGGGGACGAGCGATGGTCTTTTCCTACCAATCTATCCCCCTAGGAGCATGCGCATAATAATTTTCTTTGATAACTTGTAGATTTTTGCAATAAGTATATGAGTTCTTTATGACTAAGGTTAAGTCCATGGATCATACACACTTTTCTTCCTTCCACCATTGCTAGCCTCTCTAATACCGCGCACCTTTCGCCGTTATCATACACCCACCATATACCTTCCTCAAAACAGCCACCATACCTACCTATCATGGTATTTCCATAGCCATTCCGAGATATATTGCCATGCAACTTTCCACCGTTCTGTTTACTATGACACGCTCCATCATTGTCATATTCCTTTGCATGATCATGTAGTTGACATTGTATTTGTGGCAAAGCCATCATTCATAATTCTTTCATACATGTCACTCTTGATTCATTGCATATCCCGATACACCACCGGAGGCATTCACATAGAGTCATATTTTGTTCTAAGTATCGAGTTGTAATTGTTGAGTTGTAAGTAAATAAAAGTGTGATGATCATCATTTTTAGAGCATTGTCCCAATGAGGGAAGGATGATGGAGACTATGATTCCCCCACAAGTTGGGATGAGACTCCGGACGAAAAAAAAGAGGCCATAAAAAAGGCCCAAATAAAAAAATGAGAGAAAAAGAGAGAAGGGACAATGCTACTATCCTTTTACCACACTTGTGCTTCGAAGTAGCACCATGATCTTCATAATAGAGAGTCTCCTATGTTATCGCTTTCATATACTAGTGGGAATTTTTCATTATAGAACTTGGCTTGTATATTCCAATGATGGGCTTCCTCAAAATGCCCTAGGTCTTTGTGAGAAAGCGAGTTGGATGCACACCCACAGTTCCTTTTGTTGAACTTTCATATACTTATAGCTCTAGTGCATCCGTTGCATGGCAATCCCTACTCACTCACATTGATATCTATTGATGGGCATCTCCATAGCCTGTTGATACGCCTAGTTGATGTGAGACTATCTTTCCCCTTTTTTGTCTCCTCCACAACCACCATTCTATTCCACCTAAAGTGCTATGTCCATGGCTCACGCTCATGTATTGCGTGAAGATTGAAAAAGTTTGAGAACACCAAAAGTATGAAACAATTGCTTGGCTTGTCATCGGGGTTGTGTATGATTTAAATACTTTGTGTGGTGAAGATAGAGCATAGCCAGACTATATGATTTTGTAGGGATAACTTTCTTTCGCCATGTTATTTTGAAGAGACATAATTGCTTAGTTAGTATGCTTGAAGTATTATTATTTTTATGTCAATATTGAACTTTTGTCTTGAATCTTTCGGATCTGAATATTCATACCACAATTCAGAAGAATTACATTGAAATTATGCCAAGTAGCATTCCACATCAAAAAATCTATTTTTATCATTTACCTACTCGAGGACGAGCATGAATTAAGCTTGGGGATGCTTGATACGTCTCCAACGTATCTATAATTTTTTATTGTTCCATGCTATATTATAGTCTGTTTTTGGACATTATTGGGCTTTATTATACACTTTTATATTATTTTTGGGACTAACCTATTAACCGGAAGCCCAGCCCAGAATTGCTATTTTTGCCTATTTTAGGGTTTCGCAGAAAAAGAATATCAAACAAAGTCCAAACGGAATGAAACCTTCGGGAACGTGATTTTCGGAATGAACATGATCCAGAGAACTTGGACCCTATGTCAAGCAATCAACGAGGAAGGCACGAGGTAGGGGGCGCGCCTACCCCCCCCCCCCCGGGCGCGCCCTCCACCCTCGTGGGGCCCCTATTGCTCCACCGACGTACTCCTTCCTCCTATATATACCTACGTACCCCCAAACTACCAGATACGGAGCCAAAACCCTAATTCCACAGCCGTAACTTTCTGTATCCACGAGATCCCATCTTGGGGCCTTTTTCGGAGCTCCGCCGGAGGGGGCATCGATCACGGAGGGCTTCTACATCAACACCATAGCCCCTCCGATGAAGTGTGAGTAGTTTACTTCAGACCTACGGGTCCATAGTTATTAGCTAGATGGCTTCTTCTCTCTTTTTGGATCTCAATACAAAGTTCTCCCCCTCTCTTGTGGAGATCTATTCGATGTAATCTTATTTTGTGGTGTGTTTGTTGAGACCGATGAATTGTGGGTTTATGATCAAGTTTATCTATGAACAATATTTGAATATTCTCTGAATTCTTTTATGTATGATTGGTTATCTTTGCAAGTCTCTTCGAATAATCAGTTTGGTTTGGCCTACTAGATTGATCTTTCTTGCAATAGGAGAAGTGCTTAGTTTTGGGTTCAATCTTGCGGTGTCCTTTCCAAGTGACAGTAGGGGCAGCAAGGCACGTATTGTATTGTTGCCATCGAGGATAACAAGATGGGGTTTATATCATATTGCATGAGTTTGTCCCTCTACATCATGTCATCTTGCTTAAAGCGTTACTCTGTTCTCTTGAACTTAATACTCTATGCATGCTGGATAGCGATCGATGTGTGGAGTAATAGTAGTAGATGCAGGCAGGAGTCGGTCTACTTGTGTCGGACGTGATGCCTATATACATGATCATACCTAGATATTCTCATAACTATGCTCAATTCTGTCAATTGCTCAACAGTAATTTGTTCACCCACCGTAAATACTTATGCTCTTGAGAGAAGCCCCTAGTGAAACCTATGGCCCCGGGTCTATCTTCCATCATATTAATCTTCCAATACTTTTTTATTTCCTTTGCCATTTATTTTACTTTGCATCTTTTATTTGTCTTTATCATAAAAATACCAAAAATATTATCCTATCATATCTATCAGATCTCACTCTCGTAAGTGACGATGTAGGGATTGACAACCCCTTATCGCGTTAGTTGCGAGGATTTATTTGTTTGTGTAGGTGCGGGGGACTCGTGCGCCGCCTCCTACTGGATTGATACCTTGGTTCTCAAAAACTGAGGGAAATACTTACGCTACTTTTCTGCATCACCCTTTCCTCTTCAAGGGAAAACCAACACAGTGCTCAAGAGGTAGCAGCAGTGCGGTGGAAGGAGGAGGAGACCGCGTCATCGCCATTGCCTCAGAGGCTAGGAGCTCCTGAACTTGGGGGACCCCAGCAGCCGAGCCGGATGTTGGCACCTCCGGAGCCAGCGGGGCTACGGGGGCTTCTTTCTCCTGAGGACGCTCCCCCAAGACCCGCGAGGACGATTGGGCCGGAGAAGCACGGGCACAGTCATTGCCCTTCCCCGCAGAGGGGGTGCAGCCGCAGCGGTCGATTTGGTCCCGAGCAGTACCACCGCTTCCTCCTTCCTCTTCTTTGTCGCGGGCGTCGGCCTAATCGTGCAACAAAGAAGCACCAAGAATCAACAGCTGAAGCAAGAACAAGGCAGGACGAGAATACTTACTGGTCCACCGCAGCGTAGTCTCTCCGCTTCCTAAGCTTGAAACCTAAGAGCCTCGCAGCCTGGCGCGCGGGCGTGCGGGCTCCAGGCGCTGAAGAGGGGGTAGCAGATAGGCCGGAAGCAGCTCTAGGCAGCGTCAGAATGGGGGCGTCGTCTCGGGAGATCAGCGCCGACCTTCCCCTTGTTGGAACCTCGACTGGTGACCTCCTCCGGGGACTGACCTTGGACCTCATGGAGCCCCCTGCCGCGCGCAGCTCCCCCCTTCCCTGGAGGACATCAGCCTCATCATCGTCATCAGGCAGGGTGCGGAGGATGTCGGCCTTGCGTAAAGGGGAGGTCTCCCCCGCCCCTTCGTGGGTCGCCTCCGAGTCGCGCTCATCCTCCTCTTCCTCCTCCCGAGACTCGTTGGAAGACACGTCCACCGGGGTCGTCATCACTGGGACATTCGAGGGTGCAGGAGGCACAAGCCCAAGCCCATCGAAGACGGGCATGGCGGCGGCAGCCTCCGCCCCATCTGTGCAGCGGAAAGGGAACGAAGGAGTCCGGCGGGCACCCTTGGTCGTCCCCAACCAAGGAGCAGAGGTCCAAGCGCAGCTCCTCGTCAGAAAGGGCCTCCAGGCATAGGCGGAGGTCGTCCCCTTTGTCTACAAGCTTCCACAAGGGGCGCGGGCGCGCCTGAAGGGGAGCTACGCGCTGTTTCATGAATTCTTTGACGATCATGGCCCCCGTCAGCTTCGCCGCCCTTGAGTCACCAGGCCTCAGGTCGGCGGTCATCCTCTCCAACACCTGCGCCACCCGGGAGTCGGTGAGCTTCGCGCAAAGCCACCCCTCTTGGGACACAGGCATCTCTGTCGGAAGCACCAGCCGGGGGTGGGAGCACTTGGCGTCCATCAAGACCCACTTGCTCCTGAAGCCATCGGCCTTCTTCCCAGCCTTAGAGATGGCGTTGGTCTTGTTGGCCGCGACGAAGCCAACGCACCCACAGCAGTGGCCCTCCTTGATCCGGAGGAAGAAGAAGTGGCGCAGCAGCGCCACGGACGGCATCACTCCAACATACGCCTCGCAGTAGAAGGCAAAGATCGATAGGAGGAGGATGGAGTTGGGATGAAGATGGAGAGCGTGGATCTTGTAATGGCTAAGGGCGGAGTAGAAGAAGTCGGAGAAGGGGGGAACCAGCCCGGCGCTGATGCTGCTCATAAAGAAGGGGTAGAAGGTGTTGTGTGAGGCCTCCGGCTCAGCGGAGCTAGCCCAGAGCACAGTCTTCCTCTTCTCGTCACCCTCCACCATCATCAGGAGCACGGCGGCAAGGTTCTTCTCCGAAACGCTCGGTGCATCGAGCGCCGGCTCATACCAAGACGACAAGGGAGCGGCCCGAGCTTTCTTGGGCGCCATTGGCGGCAGACTTGAAGGAGGATCCGGGCGGATTTGGAGTCTCTAGAAGCAAGGAGCGAGAAAGGGGATCTGGAGCAAGGCGATGGAAAGCAATAAAGGCAAATGCAGCCCGCGCCAGCCTTTTGTCAGTTGGGCAGTTGCCGAGGCAGCGTGGGGAAGCGGAGACGCCCACATCCCATCAATCGCCACCCGTCAACCGAGGTCGCAGGCTGTTGGTGGCCGCGGCCCTCCGCACTTGCCCCTTGGCTTCGCCTCGAAGCCAAGTCTGAGCGCGCCTTGGGCCTGGGGGCTACTGTCGGCATCCTGGGAACAGGGGTCCCCAGACTTTCCTGCCTGCGGTCCACGGCATGGCTCCACCAGTGGCCCTGTACGGCTCATCTTCATCAGCGAACACTCAAGACCCATGCCTCGCGAGGCGGACGACACAAGACCTCCTCGGGGGCGGCCTCACCAGGCTGGCTCGCAAGAGGCGGAGAGATCATGGCAAGGGGCACCTTGCGAGGTCCCTGTGACGCAAGCCATGATGACCAAGGCCAGGCGGGCGCTAGCGCGCGCAGTGTACTCGTTTCCTCTTTGGTGCTAAAGAGGCAAACGCATGCGAGGAGTCCTGAGGCATCAGGCAAAGGTTTCCATATCGGTGCAACAAGACCAAGACCAGCAAGACGGCAGGACAGAGGTCACCATGGAGCCCAGGACGGCGTCACCGCCAGAGCTTTTGGCAGGCGAAGACCACCTTTTGTCAGGATAATTTGTACTAGTTGTCTTCCTTTAAATTTGGCCGTGGTTGGATCTCTTCCCGCCTACATTTGGGAAGAGGACCAGGGCCACAATAAATAGGATTAGCCACCACAGTAGGAAGGGGAGAACTCATCTGGGGACGGGTCTTGGACCATTCAGATCATCCTCAACCACACAAGCTCTCCGAGCTCAAGGACGCCTCTCCTCAGGAGGCTGTTCTTCCCTTGTACTCGTTCATCCTCAGCCCAAGAGGCAATCCACCACACCACACTGGAGTAGGGTATTACACCACATCGATGGCTTGAACCAGTATAAATCCTGTGTCCTTTGTTCTGCAAGTTCGACGAGCTGAGCTTTGAGATTGTGGTGAGAGCGTGAGCTAGGGGGAGGAGAGATCTTCGTGCGCACCCCAGAGTTCGAACCTCAAGGGTTTTGCCGGAACCCGAAATCCGACAGCTGCCTATACCTAGAGATGTGGAGAGGCATAGCATTACAGATGAATATCATGTCCAGTTGTGGTTGGCCGGCAGCGACGGCACCCGTGGGTGTCGTTTCCCTCCTTGGAGGTGTCGCCGAGTGTGTCGCCATCTCCCTCGCTCGCTTGGTGTTGGCAATTATCTCTGGGCAAAAGCCTTGATTCGGTGATTGATCGGCAAGATGGCAGCGTCTTCGATGTCGTCCCTCTGTTGGGTGCATCGTGCCAGGAGACATGGTCTAGATGTCCCATGTTGTGCTCCTCCGGTGTTTGCCGCTACCCATGATCGTTCACTCCGGTGCTATGTACAATCGCCGTTGGTGATTCCAAGACGACGCCTTCCTTGGGTCAGATGAGTCCTGCCATCCTTTTGCCATCTCCTTTAGGCATTAATGGGGGGTGGTGCGTCGACAAGAAATGCTTGGCTGAAGCTGCTGCTCTTCGGTGGTGACCTACGTCGGTCGAGATGCGGCGAGGTTTTCGGTGTTGGGCAGGCTCTTTTGCTTTGCAGCTGTGTTGTCGTTGGTGGTTGTCTTTGGACTAGCCGGATGTGAAGTTGGTGCCACGCTCGTTGTTCATAGCGAGTGTTAGTTGTCTTGTACTTGTAATTCTCTTCTTATATAGAGCTATGGTTCGCCATCATATGCTACGGGGTTGTATGCAACTCTGCTCCACTACTGTCGAGAAGGAATCAACCAGCAGATCTCACAAGCGAAGTACAAAAATAAACACAACAACGGATAAAACAAAAGAAAAGGCCACAAACAAAACTAAGATGTGACATAAATATGTCATATCTAGATGCGCCATACACACATCGTTATTTATAACCATTTGAAAATAGAAGATGTGCATTCGCGCGCGATTGAATTTTTGCCATAGACAGCCGCAGGCTGCGCAGTAGTAGGCCTTACCTGGAAAACCTCTTTGCCTCGGTAACACACTTTTATTAAACCAAGTGCCGGCTCATCATGATTAATTGAGTCTTTACATGGTCATTATGCATATGCACCCACACCAAAGTGAAGGGGATAAAAGGACGGCACCACGACGCTGCGCTGCTGCTACGGTGACAAACTATAGATACTTTAGTGCTTCTCTTTGCGAAGGGAGCGAGGAGAAAAAAGGCAACGGGTGACTTAACCACCGGAATAAGCCTTTCGTCCCTTTCCATCTGCTAGAAAGGCATCCGTGCGCTAAACAATAGGTACTTTGTTTTTATATTTTATCACAGTTTTCTGCTAGTTGATACCATTGTCTGCATATGCAAAAAAAAAAACAGGCAAACTTAGGCCGCGTTCGGTAGTCATCCGCGGAGCGGAGCGCGCGGAGCGGGCTTTAAGCAACTCTGCAAATTATAGGTTTAATCAGCTGGATTGCCGCTCCGCTCTGGCGCGGAGCGGAGGGAATCCGAACGCGGCCTTAGCATTAGGGATGGTTGTTCGATGAATGTAAAACTAGCAGAGATGCAGTTTTAATGTTAGACAAAAGTATTACTGCAAAAAAAATCAAAAAAGTAGTGAACATGTTGGGGAAAAGGGTTGTATTTAGTTTAAATGACTTAACTTTTGCATGCGACCTGCTTTTTTTTCATCTTGGAACATCTCCAACCCCTTTTTCAAAATCAGTTATAACTCCCTAAGCCTAATGACTGAAATTTTCGCGCAGTATAAAAGCAACTCCAACCGGGCGACCCATTTCGTCCACCCACGTTCGTTTGGGTCGCCGCGGACAAAAATAATGGCCCGATGCGCGGACCAATTCCCAAAACCTGTCCGCTTGGCGTCCGTCCGGACCCATTTCTGGCCCGAATTTACGGCTGAAATGCGTCGGAAGGGGACGCGCCACGCATCCCCTCGCTGTCCGACGCGGCCCCACATGTCAGCCGCCTAACCATCCCAGCTGTCATAATTCAAGCGGCCACCTACAGAGCGCCCGCCTGGTAGTGTGTGGAAGGATCGTGTGTCCGTCCTTTTTAATGGATGCATGTGGCGGGACCGGCCTCATCCACTCCCCCGACCACATCCGCACACCTTTGCTCCCTCGCGGGCGATCAGGAAACCCTGGCCAGCCAGCCAGCACCAAACCCTAGCAAAGCCATGGGAATCTTCAGCGGGAAGGGAGGGAAGAAGGGGAGATTCGGCGCCGAAGCGAGCTCTTCCCGCGGGCTCCCTCCTTCACCGTCGCCGGCTAGACGTGGCCCGCCACCGCGGGAACGGGAGCGGCTATACATCTCAGTCCACCAAGCGTGGTGGCATTGGGAATACCGCCAGCCCCTGGCGTATCCAGATGTGAACTTGCCGCATAGATGGCATCTGGACCCGCAGCGCATCCTCATACCGACAGCGCCGCGGTCTGCGCAGGCGCACACGGAGGAGGTTTCCCGACGGCGCGAGCTCCTTAAGCCGGAGCAGCGCGCCATGCGTGCCTACGCGATAGACTCTCCCAACTGGGAGCGCTCGTTTGCGCTAGAGCACGGGGAGGAGCGCCAACTCGGCGCCCACATCGACCACGAAGTTCCACCGCCACCCCTGCGAGTAAAGCCGGAGGAAGAGCATGCGGAGGCTGAGTACCAAGCCGCCCTCGAGGAGGCTCTGCAGCACGCGCTGGAGGCGAGTCGGCTCGAGGAGGGCGCCCGTTGGGATGGGGCGGAGCAAGCCCTTGCTCTGTCAGCGGCGGGGGACTTCGTCCACGCACCGTTGTTTGTGTCGTCAACGCCGCCGGCGCCGCCCCTCGTCGAGCCCAAGGCCGAGCAGGAGCCAGAGCTCGAGCCAACTCCCAAGCGGAAGCGGTCACCACCGCCCCCCACTTGGCCGGAGGAGTCCTATTCGTGGAACGGCCATCTCTGCGAGTGGGTGAGCGCGCCTCCCTACTACTTCGCCTCCACGCCGGAAGAGGAGGCAGATAATCTTGAGCGCTAGAAGGCGCATTGGATCACGAAGGAGGGGGCCGATACCGAGCAGCAGGCACACCGGGAGCAGCAGCTGCGCTGCGAGGAGGAGGCGTTGCGGCGTGAGGAGGAGGAGCGCGCCCGCCTCGCCGCAATGCCATCGCCGCAACAAACGTCGGAGGAGGCTGCCCTGGCGGCCTATCAAGACGCATTCGGTTGGGCTGGGTCGCCCCCCATCTTCATTGACCTCACAGGCGGCGACGAAGACGGCAAGGGCAAGGGCAAGGCGGTCTACTAGGACAGTGTGTGGGCGCTTATTATAGTTTTTAAATTTTTAATTATGTTTAAGTGGACTTTGGCCTGCGTTTAACCGGCCATTTATGTATGATTATGCTTAATTAAGTTAGTTTTGGCCACTTCAGAAAAAATGGGTCGGCTCTCATTGGGCGCACCTGCGGACCCAAATAAAAAAGCGGATGCGCACGTCCGCCTGGCCGACCCAAACAGACGAAAAGCGAACAAAGCGTGCATCCGTTTGGGTCTGTGCGTTGGAGTTACTCTAAGGCTGATTATAGTGTGGAGTAACTTGGGCTAGTGTCATGCGTACGACAGTAGTCTATGTTACCATCTTCCTAGTGCAAAATATCACATAATTAGTACTCCTTCTATCCATCTATATAGGGCCTAATACATTTTTTGAGACTAATTTTGACCACATGTTAGAGCAATAATATATGACATGCAAGTTACACAAGGCATACCGTCAAATTCGTACGTGAAAGAAGCTTCTAATGATATAATTTCCACATTATACATCTCATATACTATTAATCTTATCAATAGCAAAGGAAATCTTAAAAAACGAATTAGGCCCTTTATATATGGATGTAGGGAGTATCATAGATTGCTTCTTTTATTAACTTGTAGCCAACAACCGGTTATATGAGTTGTCACGTCACCTATAGTTAACCAAATAGCTAACATGGATATTTGCTACTACTGCCTCCATCTCAAAATAAGTGTCTCAAGTATACTAAAAGTTGTACTAAACTTGAGACTTATACTTGAGACACTTATTTTGGGAAGGACTTGTAGTTACTAAGAAATAGTACCTTATTAATACTTGAACTACCATACGCTCTCATGATCTATAGCTCGCTTTCCTCCCACAACCCTGTGGTGCGGTGGTGCAAGGGCAAATGGGGAGGCGACTACCATGGGCCGGGCTCCCTCGGCCTCCGATGGATCTGGCGACTCCGGCTTCCTGCAGGCGCGTGACGTGCATGGCGCACAGTGGCACCTTTGGTGTAGGGCTACGGCCGGGAACCGTGGTGGTTCTTGGCCTCAGGTGACAATCCTCTGTCCCCTTGCCAGCATGGTGCCCGGCGGGATATGATGACTCGTGCTATGTCCGGCGGCCCTCATTCTGGTCAACTGCTAATGGATTGGGTGGAGTTGCTGAGTGGCAGGTGGTCGCCTCTACGAGGTGTAGTTGGCTGCGGTGGTTGCTCAATGCTCCTTGGTCGTCTGGTTGGTGTGTGGTGGTGGTGGTTGGTGGACTTGCCGACACCATTGTGAGTTGATGTGCGGCCGAGGTGGTGTCGGTAACTTGGCTGAAGACCTTGTCTCAGTGACCAGTGATGCCGGTGGCCTGGTCGTTGCTAACTTTCCTGGAGGTCTTGTTGTTTTGTTTCCACACCCCTCCGTTGGTATGTTACTTACCCGGGATTCGATCGTCGGTATCTCCATACCTAGTTCAATCTCGTTACCGGTAAGTCTATTTACTCGTTCTGTAATACTCCCTCTGTTTTTATTTACTCCACATATTAGTTTTGGTCAAAGTCAAACTTTATAAACTATGACGAAGTTTATAGTCAAAAATATTAACATGTACAATAACAAATCAATATCATTATATTCATTATTGAACGTACTTTCACATCATATAGATTTGTTAGGGTAAATATTTATATTCTTTTCTATAAACTTGGTCAAACTTTACAAAGTTTGACTTCAATCAACTCTAATATGTAGATTAAATAAAAACGGAGGGACTACATCATCTTGTAACTAACTCCTTTGTCACTTTGCTTGCAAGCTTCTTGTGATGTTGTATTACCGAGAGGGCCCAGAGATACCTTTCCGTCATACGGAATGACAAATCTCAATCTTGATCCATGCCAACTCAACAAACACCTTCGGAGATACCTGTAGAGCACCTTTATGATCAACCAGTTATGAAGTGACGTTTGATACACACAAGGCATTCCTCCAGAGTCTGGGAGTTGCATGATCTCATGGTCGAAGGAACATGTATTTGACATTTAAGAAAGCAGTAGCAATAAACTGAATGATCATATGTTATGCTAACGGATGGTTCTTGTCCATCACCATCATCTTTCAACTTAGCTTTCTCTAGGAACGCATTAAAATTCAAGGGAACGATAGCACGGGCCATTAATCTACAACATAGTTTTGCAAAAACTATTAGGACTAAGTTCATGATAAATTTTAGTTTGAATAATCAAATTACTAATGAACTCCCACTTAAATCAACGTCCCTCAAGTTGTCTAAGTGATACATGATGCAAATCAACTGACTCATGTCTGATCATCACGTGAGATGGGGTAGTCTTCAATGGTGAACATCTCCATGTTGATCATATCTACTATATGACTCACGTTCGACCTTTCGGTCTCCAGAGTTCCAAGACCATGTCTGTACATGCTAGGCTCGTCAAGTTTAACCCAAGTATTATGCATGTGCAAAACTGGCTTATACCCGTTATATGTGAACGTAGAATCTATCACACCCGATCATGACGAGGTGCTTCGAAACGACGAACTTTAGCAACGGTGCATACTCGGGGAGAACACTTTTTATCTTGAAATTAAGTGAAGGGATTGTCTTATAATGGTACCGTTGTTCTAAGCAAAATAAAATGCATAAAGGATAAACATCACGTGCAATCAAAATATGTGACATGATATGGCCATCATCATCTTGTGATTTTGATCTTCATCTCCAAAGCAACGGCATGATCTCCATCGTCACCGGCGCGATACCTTGATCTCCATTGTTGCATCGGGGTCGTCTCGCCAACTATTGCTTCTACAACTATTGCTAACACATAGTGATAAAGTAAAGCAATTACATGGCGCTTAGTGATTGACACGCATGCATACAATAATTAAAGACAACCCTAAGGCTCTTGTCGGTTGTCGTACTCATCGACATGCAAGTCATGATTACAAAACATGATCATCTCATACATCAACATATATCATATCACGTCTTGACCATATCACATCACAACATGCCCTACAAAAACAAGTTAGACGTCCTCTACTTTGTGGTTGCAAGTTTTGTGTGGCTACTACGGGCAACTAGCAAGAACCATTCTTACCAACGCAAAACCAAAACGGTGATTATCAAGTTTCTATTTAACCTTCTGCAAGGACCGCCGTAGTCAAATTAGATTCAACTAAAGTGGGAGAAACAGACACCTGCTAGCCACCTTTATGCAAAACAAGTTACATGTTAGTCAGTGGAACTGGTCTCATGTACATGGACATGTAAGGTTGGTCTGATCCGCTCCATCCCACAATACCGCCGAATCAAAATAAGACATAGGTGGTAAGCAATATGAACATCACCGCCCACAACTCCTTTGTGTTCTATTCGTGCATATCATCTACGCATAGAACTGGCTCATGATGCCACTATTGGGAAACGTTGCATGGAAAAAAATCTACGCACACGCAAGATCTATCCATGGATATGTATAGCTATGATAGGGGGAGAGCATCTACATACCCTTGTAGATCGCTAAGCCGAAGCATTTATCAACGTGGTTGATGTAGTCGTACACCTTCAGAATCCATTTCAATCAAGCACCGAACGTACGGCACCCCCGCATTCAGCACATGTTCAGCTCAAGACGTCCTCACCTTCTTGATCTAGCAAGAGGGGCGAAGTAGTAGATGATTTCCGGCAGCACGATGGCGTAGTGACGGTGGTGGCGAAACTATTTCCGCAGGGCTTCTCCAAGCACAACGGATTTAGAGCGGAGGATGAACTAGAGAGAGGAGATTAGAACCACACGGGGCTTCTTATTATGAGGATTAGAGGTAGCTAGGGCTATCTCTAATTAGTCAACTAGGACCAACTAGAGGAGGCTCAAAAACTTGTGTTCTAGGGGCTAGCCCTGCTCCTCTATTTATATGTTGAGCCTTGGGGTTGTTACTTGGGGAGAGGGCCTCCCCAAAGTCGGTTTGGAATGCAAGGAAGAGTCCTTCACGAATTCCAGCACCAGACGCCATTGTCCTCGGCGGCTGGCCCAGGGCCGGACGCCAGGGTCCATGGCGTCTGGTCCCCAACCTCTGCAAAACTTCCTTTTGCACCGACCTAAAACCCCGTGGGCCTTACCCCTTGGCCCAGCCATCATCCTATATATCAATATTTACCTCCAAACCATTCTGGAGCTCCTCTCATGTCTATGATCTCATCCAGGACTCCGAACAACACTCGGTCACCAACATACATAACTCATATAATACTATATCATCAACGAACGTTAAGCATGCGGACCATACGGGTTCAAGAATGATCAGTAGTGCAGAACATGGCAATAGCACCGGTTCATAAGGCCCTTTAGTGCCGGTTCGGTAACCGACACTAAAGCCCCCCCCCCCTTTAGTACCAGTTCAGCACGAACCGGTGCTAAAGGGCAACCACGTGGCACGAGCCAGCTCCGGGGGCACGTAGGACATTAGTACCGGTTGGTAACACCAACTGGTACTAAATGTTTGGGTGTGTTTTGGTTTTATTTTTTATTTTTACTTTAATTTTGTGTTTTCAATTTAATTTAGTGATTGTTTTACATTATAATGAGTTGTTAAATCATTAGGTGAAAGTACCACAGATTAGTTTGACTGGGATGCATGTGGATCCTAGCAAAGTCATCAAGTATATGCCATATCCATATTATATATACTTGATCACCTAATTAAGTGATCGAGGTAATATGGATATGGCATATACTTGATCACTTAGCTAGAATCCATCCAGTTGAAACTAATCTGCGGTTTCTTTCATAAATGATATAATAACTCATCATCATCATCAGCATCATCATCATATTAATATAAAAACTCTTGCATCATATATATCATCACCAACAACAGTTTTCATAGCTAGCTAAAAATCATCATATAATAGTAGTCTCATTACCATTACTTAATCATCATATAGTCATTACCGCTATCTAATCACCACCAACACTAGCTTAAAGAAGAAACATTCACTTGTACCAGAAGCCAAGATATCATTGAGTTCAACATGGTAATGATATTATAAGCGTTCATAACACCACAAAAGCAAATCACTCTTTGAGATTAAGTTCAAGACAAAGAACACGGACATGAGAGGACAAGTACTAAGAGCATGAACTAGCTAATCACTCCTGCTGCTCTCTCTCAGGTAAAATAGCATAGAACATGTATAGATTTCTTGATTCATCATATTGGAGCATGCGGATGAACCTGTCTCCTAATCGTGGGTTGCGCTTCTGATTGCTGCCCCCTAGTACTTCTCTGCGATCATTCACAATTTTGCTCCAGTCTTTTACTATTAAACATTCCTCGCTATTAGAAATCCTAAATGCACTAAAGTGCATTGTAGGATATCTTGGCCGTAAGCTAACAATATTCATGGTACCTTTAGTCTCGATCCAATCAGGCACAACATTCATCGGGAGTCCCTATTGAAGAACATTGTATAGTAACATACTTAGCAATGAAGTTTAGCTTAAAAAATAATGTATGCAAAAGATGCACTGAGGAGAAATAGTAGAAATCTTACCATCTTTCCAAAATATATGTGACTGTAGTTCAGTACGAACACTATTGGTCGCACGTTTTGAGTACTAACATTTCTAAGTGCAGGAAAAAAATTTGTCTTGACAGCATCAAGATCCTCAAGCCATGAAACATAATGACTTGTCTCCTCGCAGTTTAGTTCAGCCCCGGGACAGTGGACGGTCATGTCTATCAAGCGCCGGACATGTTTGCTTGATTGGAAATAAGCTGTCAATATAAATTACTTGTCAACTCTTTTTGAATAAACAATATCGAAGACATAAATATGCTTGAGAAACTCACATAATGGTAGAACTGGAGGCGTCTGCACATCGACCCAGATGTCTCTACTACCTTCAATATCATCTTCCAGACGAATATCAAAGGTGATAACCATATCAGGCTCAAATGCATAAGCCTTGCATAGTGCTTGCCAAGTTTTGCATTTAAAATAGGTGTATGTGTTTGCATTGTATAATTTGACGTTGAAGGTATAACCATGCTCGGTCATCAAGTAAACTCGTTTTACCTCCATAGTTTCGTTAGGACTAAAACCTATCTTATCCAAGACAAAAATTCTTGCATGGTAGGGGATACACTAGTAGAATAGTGAAAAATTAAAATTAAAAGTTGAAGCAAATGAAGCATGAGTCATGCTTAATTACGAAAAAAAGACTTGTCGTTGTGACTTACTGTATCCACTTCGAAGTTCTCATCCAGCTTGATGCTGAAACGTCTATCATCAACTAGAAAATTTCTGCCGCACAGGCCGCGCTGGTCTTCGCAGTATTCGCACATAATGAAATCGTGTTCGTCGTCAGACGACATTCCTATGTTCATAGGTGAAACATTAAACACTTATTAGTTCTATTAATTCAACTAATTCTGTTAATTCAACTAATTAATTCAACTAATTCAACTAAGCACTTACGAAAAATATACCTAAATAAAGTAGCTCAACTAATTCAACTAACTAGTTCAACTAATTAATTCAACTAATTTAACTAAACTAGTTCTATTAATTTTCTTACTAAAAATAAGGTAGCTAGTTCTATATAATCAAATGTTAATTAGATAATCAAATCTCATATAACTAAATTAAATATATATCTAACATATAATTTTTATCTAATTCATCTAACATTTGACATTAATATCTAACATATGTTCATATATAGGTGAAACATTAAACACTTACTAGTTCTATTAATTCAACTAAATAAACTAGCTCTATTAATTCAACTAAGTATTTACTAAAAATAAACTAGTTCTATTAATTTCTTACTAAAATAAAGTAGGTAGTTCTATATAGTAATATTTTGATTAGATCATCAAATCTCATATACCTACATTTTCTTACTAAAAATAACTAGTTCTATTAATTCAACTAATTCAATGAAACTAAGAATTTACTAAAAATAAACTAGTTCTATTAATTCTCTTACTAAAATATATAAAGTAGCTATATATAGTAATATTTTAATTAGATCATCAAATCTCATATACCTAAATTTTCTTACTAAATATAAACTAGTACTAATTCAACTAGCTAGTTCAACTAAGCATTTCCTAAAAAATAAACTAGTTATATTAATTCAACTAGTTCAAATATCTCATATACTAATTAATTAATATCTCTAATTCATCTAACAATTGACATTAATATTGAACTTCTCTATTAATTCATCCTAACAATTGACATTAATATTTAACTTCTCTATCTAATTCATCTAACATTAACATTCTAACATTCTTATCTAGGTAATTAATCTAATTAACAATTTGACATGCATTAATCTAAAACACAGAAAACAGAAAATAAGTAAAAAATTATGGCGTATGTGTGTGTATGTACGAGCGGGGGCGGCGGCGTACGGGCGGCGGCGCGAGATGGCGACGACGGCGGACGGGGACGCGGCGTACGGCGGCGGCGGGCGAGCACGGCAACAGGGACGGCGCGAACGGGGGCGGGGGCCGGGGGCGCGCAACGAACAGCGACGGGACGGCCGGGGCGTGCGCGACGACGGAGACGGGGACGCCAAGGGACGGGGGGTGACGACGGCGACGGGGACGGGGAGCGATACGGGGCGGGGGCGGGGGCGGCGACAAAGAACGAACCAGGATCTAACTAAAAAATTTCGAAGTGTGTTATAATATAGAGAGGCCTTGTTACGGTTGGAGCCACCAACCGGTACTAAAGGCCAACTTTGGCCAGGCCAAGAGGCGGGAAGAGCACCCTTTAGTACCGGTTGGAGCCACAAACCGGTACTAAAGACCAGCCTTTAGTACCGATTGGAGCCACCAACCGGTACTAAAGGTTGTCCGCTGCCACCCGCGGTGCAAAAAGTTTAGTCCCACCTCGCCGGGCGAAGGGCAGCCGCACTGGTTTATAAACCCAGCCGCGGCTGCCCTTTCGAACTCCTCTATAAAGTAGGCTTCTGGGCCTAACTACGGCGCACTGCCCTGTGAGTCTGGTGGGCCTTGTGGGCCTGAAATTGCACGCCCGTGGTCTAGCAGGGCCACAGGGCAGCGCCCCAAATTTTTTTATATAGTTTTTTTTCTTTTCTTCTTTATTTTTTCTTCTACTTATTGCTTAGTAGTTTTTTCTTTTCTGCTATATTTATTTTCTTCTATTTATTTCTGAGTAGTTTTTTATATAGTTTTTTCTTTTATGCTATAGTTTTTTCTTTTCTGCTATTTTTTCTTTTCTGCTTTATTTATTTTTTTTCTATTCATTTATTTTTATATACCATGCCAAGTTGATGGTTGAAAGTTGATGGCGTGGCTTTGAATTGTGCATACTGAATGCACAAAAAGTCTGGAGTTATAATAAGTTTAAAAAAATGAAGTGCCGGTGTAACACATGAGTTCTCGTTCGAAACTCTGATACTCCGAAAGAGATTGTCCAGTTTGTACACGAAGTGCGTCCAGTTTTTTCCGTGACCCTCGCTACTCTTTCGCACATGCTATGCGGGTGAAATGATGATACCATGCTAAGTTTCAACATTTTCACAGTTCATTTTGTAGTGATTTTCAATTTCATGGTCATTTAGCTCTCTAAACAATTAGGTAAATGACTGAAAACAGTAAATGATGTCAGAACATGTTGGAAATTGATGACGTCGCTTTGAATGCTGCATACTGAACGCAAAAGAAGTCCGGAGTTCAAATAAGTTTAAAAAAACATTGAAGTGCCCGTGTAACAGATAAGTTCTCGACCGAAACCCTCATACTCCGAAAGACATTGTCCAGTTTGTACACGAAGTGCATCCAGTTTTTGCCGTGACCCTCTCTACTCTTTCGCACATGCTATGCAGGTGAAATGATGATACCATGCCAAGTTTCAACATTTTCACAGTTCATTTTGTAGTGATTTTCAGTTTCACGGTCATTTAGCTCTTTAAACAATTAGGTAAATGACTGAAAAATAGCAAATGATGTCAGAACATGTTGGAAATTGATGACGTCATTTTGAATGCTGCATACTGAACGCAAAAGAAGTCGGGAGTTTAAATAAGTTTAAAAAAAATTGAAATGCCCGTGTAACAGATGAGTTATCGTCCGAAACCCTGATACTCCGAAAGACATTGTCCAGTTTGTACACGAAGTGTGTCCAGTTTTTGCCGTGACCCTCTCTACTCTTCCGCACATGCTATGCGGGTGAAATAATGATACCATGCCAAATTTCAACATTTTCACAATTCATTTTGTAGTGATTTTCAATTTCACAGTCATTTAGCTCTTTAAACAATTCGGTAAATGACTGAAAAACAACAAATGATGTCAGAACATGTTGGAAATTGATGACATCGCTTTGAATGCTGCATACTGAACACAAAAAAGTCCGGAGTTCAAATAAGTTTAAAAAACATTGAAGTGCCCGTGTAACAGATCAGTTCTCGTCCGAAACCCTAATACTCCGAAAGAGATTGTCCAGTTTGTACACGAAGTGCGTACAGTTTTTGCCGTGACCCTCTCTACTCTTTCGCACATGCTATGCGAGTGAAATGATGATACCATGCCAAGTTTCAACATTTTCACAGTTCATTTTGTAGTGATTTTCAATTTCACGGTCATTTAGCTCTCTAAACAATTAGGTAAATGACTGAAAAACAACAAATGATGTCAGAACATGTTGGAAATTGATGACGTCGCTTTGAATGCTGCATACTGAACACAAAAGAAGTCCGGAGTTCAAATAAGTTTAAAAAACATTGAAGTGCCCGTGTAACAGATGAGTTCTCGTCCGAAACCCTAATACTCCTAAAGAGATTGTCCAGTTTGTACACGAAGTGCGTCCAGTTTTTTCCGTGACCCTCTCTACTGTTTCACACATGCTATGCGGGTGAAATGATGATACCATGCCAAGTTTCAACATTTTCACAGTTCATTTTGTAGTGATTTTTAATTTCACGGTCATTTAGCTCTCTAAACAATTAGGTAAATGACTTAGAAACAATAAATGATGTCAGAACATGTTGGAAATTGATGATGTCGCTTTGAATGCTACATACTGAACACAAAAGAAGTCTGGAGTTCAAATAAGTTTAAAAAACATTGAAGTGCCCGTGTAACAGATGAGTTCTCGTCCGAAACCCTGATACTCCGAAAGAGATTGTTCAGTTTGTACACGAAGTGCATCCAGTTTTTGCCGTGACCCTCTCTACTCTTTCACACATGCTATGCGGGTGAAATGATGATACCATGCTAAATTTCAACATCTTCACAGTTCATTTTGTAGTGATTTTCAATTTCACGGTCATTTAGCTCTTTAAACAATTCGGTAAATGACTGAAAAGCAACAAATGATGTCAGAACATGTTGGAAATTGATGACGTCCTTTGAATGCTGCATACTTAACACAAAAGAAGTCCGGAGGTCAAATAAGTTATTAAAAATAAAAAAGAGGTGCAATGCTGGTTAATTTGCTTCAAGCCTTTCGGAATAGTGTAGACTGCACTGCACATAGCTCAATGCAATCTATACTATTCCGAAAGGCTTGAAGCTAATCAACGTGCAGGTGAGCATTGCGCCTCTTCGTCATTGTCTCTGCACTCACGGCTTATAAACCGCTCATACTACCTCTCTCTTGGCGAGGTGGGACTAAAAATCAGTTTACTAAGAAACTCTACTACCGGTTCATGCCACGAACCGGTACTAAAGGTCTTCGTGGGGGCCCCAGCCTGACCACAGCCGCACTGGCCTCATTAGTACCGGTTCGTGGCATGAACCGGTACTAAAGGTTGCCCACGAACCGGTACTAATGATGTCCGCCCGCCTAGCCGTTGGAACCGGCACTAATGGTCACATTAGTGCCGGCTCAAATTCAAACCGGCACTAATGTGCTTCACATTTGACCCTTTTTCTACTAGTGAATGTAGACATGACCGGGACGCTTCTCCGGTCAATAATGACCTGGATGCCCATATTGGTTCCTACATATTCTATGAAGATCTTTATCGGTCAAACCTTTATGACAACATACGTAGTTCCCTTTGTCTGTCGGTATGTTACTTGCCCAAGATTCGATCGTCGGTACCTCCATACCTAGTTCAATCTCGTTACCGGTAAGTCTCTTTACTCATTTCATAATACATCATCTTGTAACTAACTTCTTAGTCACTTTGATTGCAAGCTTCTTGTGATGTTGTATTACCGAGAGGGCCGAGAGATACCTTTCCGTCATACGGAATGACAAATCCCAATCTTGATCCATGCCAACTCAACAGACACCTTTGGAGATACATGTAGAGCACCTTTATGATCACCCAGTTACGAAGTGACGTCTGATACACACAAGGCATTCCTCCGGAGTCTGGGAGTTGCATGATCTCATGGTCGAAGGAACATGTATTTGACATTTAAGAAAGCAGTAGCAATAAACTGAATGATCATATGCTATGCTAACTGATGGGTCTTGTCCATCACATCATTCTCTTAATGATGTGATCTCGTTATCAAACGACAACTCATGTCTATGGTCAGGAAACCTTAACCATCTTTTGATCAGCGAGCTAGTCCAGTAGAGGCTTACTAGGGACTTGTTATTTGTTTATGTATTCACATATGTATTTAAGTTTTCGATCAATACAATTATAGCATTAATAATAAACCTCTATAATGATTAAGTAAATATAATAATAACCACTTTATTATTGCCTCTAGGGCATATTTCCAACACTATTTCACCCGAGCTATTCACTAGAGTGGGTGACATTTGCGCTAAAATCTCATGGCAAATCGGATAATACCCAAAAATGATCTAGTGATAATAACACACGCTTTAGCTAAACTAGCAAGTATAGTACTTCCTCCATCACAGTTTAGAAGGCACAGTTAAATTTGCGTGCGTTTCCACAATAGACAAGATTTAGGGCGCATTGCATTTATGTCTAGTAGCTAATTAGTATTCCTATACACTATTTCTATATGCATGCATAGTGTGAATGCTATTTTCTAACCCATCTCACAACCAATGGATAATCACCTAGGTCCCAGAGAATTTCCAAGCGCGCCTTCTAAAGCGTGACAGAGGGAGTATGCATTTGCCATTTCAGTACATTATGATTTCCAAATACATGTCAACAACTTTGTTGTTTTTGTTTTTTCACGCCACAAATTTAGTTAATTTTGTTTCATAAGTCATGGCAAATCTATTATATGTACCATGGCAAGTTTTCTCTAACATAACATGTCAATTCTTATTTGACTATGTACCATGCCAAAATTTCCAATTGTCTATGGAAATATAGTCTATACATTATGGTAGTTTTATTGAACATGTCATGGCAAATTCCTAAACTTGCCATTATTTGAAAAGATCAAAAATCATACATTTGACACGTGCCAATTACAAACTTTTCCAAAAGTAGCAATGTCTTTTTAGAGAACAAAATATAGATTTGCCATGTACCCATGGCAATTTTGCTAAATTTGTGATATTTTTTTGTTTTTAAATAACAAACCTCCTAAAATTGTCGAGGTGCCCATTTACAGTCTTCCAAGACATGTCATGTCGTTCTTGGAGAACGAATTTCCTAAACGTGGCCATGTGTGTAGTGCAAATTCCTAAATTTGCAACACTTTTCAAAAACACACAATCCCTATCTTTTTTCATATGCCCGTTTTAAAAAATTCCAAAAAGTTGTCATGTGTTTTTTTAGAAGAATTTCCTTAAATTTTGCCATGTACCTTTTGCAACTTCCTGAATCTTCCATATTTTTCAAAGAACAAAATCCCTAAGTTGACATCTTCTCCACAAGAACAAAATCCCTAAGTTGCCATGTCACCATTACAAATTCAAAAAAGAAAATCCCATGGATCTTCTCCACAAGAAAATCCTTATTGGTGCAAAGTTTGTCTGCACCGTCCAGGCAGTCGCCGTAAATTATACGCATCTCTACCATTTTCCTTTCTTTATAGACTATAGTTTACTCTATTTCTTACCCTTCTTTTCCAGGGAGGTAGCCTTTTCCACTGCACAGGCACAGTTGGAGGCAGAGTCCCCAATACATTTCATCGTAGTACTGTACCTCCTTTTATTACCTCAATCGCCGGGTTTTTACCAACAGTAGCGCCTGCACAGGCTGCCTTACATACCGTATCGACGTATATATGCGATGTACGTACGTACATTAGATTCGTCATCCTCATCCATGGAAGTACTTGATGCGTCCAACTTTTCTTTATCTTTTCTTTTTGCGTTTCGTAAAAAGAAGGGCAGCGCGTGGTAGGCGATCAGAGCTTTAAACCCCAGACAGAAATTGGATGAGCTTTGCGCTTGAGACTACCCTTCTTTTGATCTAATAATCTATTGGCCCGCATGATCAAGTACTTTAGCATAGCTTTTGTAATTTGCTTTCCTTTTTCCTGTCACTTTTGTGGGGGCAAAGGTCAACAATATACCTTGACCATGGAACGAACGACGATTAATCACCAACGTAACGTATATACAGCAAATATGATGATGCAATGCAGATTGCAGTTGCACATGTTAGTGTTAATCCCCCTATCATTACCAACAAGGCAGCTGAGTTCAAAACAAGAGTGAGTAGCCTAGGGATCGCCATGGGCAACGACGTAGTAGGAGCACGTAGGCAGTAGTAGTAGTAGTACCATGGCAGCGCTTAGCAGTGGAGTACTGCATGTGGCATGTCACTGCTCCTGGTTGATGCTGGGGACGAAGGGGCGGGAGGGGACACACGAGCTTTTGCATGCATTGGCAGCTGTGTGTGGAAAGGGAAAGATCCCTGCCGAGAAAACAGAGGCATATGCAAAGGAGGAGAGAGAGAGAAAATGCCATGCATGGCGGAATGCCACCACGCCGCTGAGAGAAGAGAGAGAGAGAGTGTGTGTCTGTGTATGAGAGCGGAGGGAGCAAAGCCTGACGGGGCTATGCAAAGCCACAGCGGCGGCATCCGCCACCCTCGATAAAGAGACAAGGCCCTCCTCCCTCCTCTCCTCTCAGCTCAGGCCATCTATCCGGTCCAGTGTGCATGGAGCGAGGTCTATAAAGATAAAGTAAAGCCGCCACAAAAGAAGGCAGCAGCTACCACAGTGATCACGCCTACAGTAGACACAAACCGATCCATAAAGAGGGACGGACGCTCTCCCCTCGCCTCATCAGAATCAGCAGCAACGCCAAAGGAGGAGGAGGTGGTGGTGACAAGAAGAAGAAGGAGCCACACCAACAAGTGAGAGGGGGAGGAGCTTCTTCTCCGCGGGGTGTGGGGGGGTGGGGGCGAGGACAGCTGATCGAGTGATGCGCGCCGGGGCCTACACCATCCACCAGTCGCTCACCGCCGAGGCGGCCGCGGTGCTCAAGCTCGCCGTCGGCCTCGCGCGCCGCCGCGGCCATGCGCAGGTGACGCCGCTGCACGTCGCCTTCGCGCTGCTCAGCTCCGCCTGCTCGCAGCCGCTCGCGGGGGGCGCCGCCTACGGCCTGCTCAGGCGCGCCTGCCTGCGCTCCCACCCCGCGGTGCCGCCCGCGCAGCACCCGCTCCAGTGCCGCGCGCTCGAGCTCTGCTTCAATGTCGCGCTCAACCGCCTGCCCAACTCCGGGCCGCACTCGCCGCCGCCGTCTTCGGCCGCGCCCTTCGCGTCCTCGCTCGTCCAGCCTAACCCGGCGCTCTCCAACGCGCTCGTCGCCGCGCTCAAGCGCGCGCAGGCCAACCAGCGCCGAGGCTGCGTCGAGCTGCAGCAGCCACCGCCATCCCCCGGCCCGGTGCAGCACCAAGGCGCGCAGCAGCAGCAGCCGCTCCTCGCCATCAAGGTGGAGCTCGACCAGCTCATCATCTCCATTCTTGACGACCCCAGCGTAAGCCGCGTGATGCGGGAGGCGGGCTTCTCCAGCGCCACCGTCAAGAGCAACCTCGAGGAGGAGAGCGCGCTCATGATGTCATCCTCGTCTTCGTCCCCTCCTCCGCCGGTCATACCTCCACATTTCTTCCTCGACCACGGCAGCATTGACGGCTGCGGCTTCGGGATGTGGTCGGCACAGTTCTTGAGCTCGCCGGCCGTGGCCGTTCCGTACTGCAAGGAGGACGTGAGGGCGGTCTTGGAGGTGATGGTGCGGAAGCAGGGGAGAAGGACCAACCCCGTCGTCGTCGGCGACTCGGTGTCGATGGCGGAGGCCGTGGCCGGCGAGCTGCTGCGGTGCCTCGAGCGCGGAGAAGTCCCCGAGGAGCTCGCCGGCGCGCACCTGCTCAAGCTTCAGCTCTCCTACGTGCACGTCCGGCTCATGAGCCGCGTAGACGTGGACGCCAAGGCCGCGGAGCTCCGCCGCAGCGTGGACGCCGTCCAGCGCGGCGGCCTGGTCGTCTACGTCGGAGACCTGCGGTGGGCGCTGGACGAGGATCCCGCCGGCGGCGGCGCCGACCAGACCGCGTCGTCGTACAGCCCCGTGGAGCACATGGTGGCCGAGCTTGGCCGGCTCCTCGACGACCTCCGCGCCAGCGCGCCGCCGCGATGCCGCGTCTGGCTGGTGGCCACGGCCAGCTACCAGACCTACATGCGGTGCCAGCACCGGCGTGGGCAGCCATTGCTGGAGTCCGCCTGGGCGCTGCAGGCCGTGGCGGTCCCCACCGCGAGCGGCACTGGGCTGGCCCTCAACAATCTCCATTCTTCCTCCTCTCCGAGGTGAGCAACCAAGAAACATGCCTCCCCCTACAGTGCCATTCCCTTGTCGTGCATGTGTCCTTGTTGCCTTCTCTTCCTGCTCACTGTTGCTGCATGCAGCCTTGTGTGTTGCTGTCTAGAAGGACCACTTGGTCAGAGGTCAGATGTTTCAAAAACAAAAACAAGCCAAGCTCTACTACCTGCACCACTAGCCCGTAGTAGTATCTGTACCCTCCCTACTAGTAGACCTCAAGTAGAGTAGTGGTATAAAATACCATTTCATCTTTCGACATTAATGAGGTGCTTGAGCTTTCATGTCATCTAAACTGAAGCATGTGAGCTTGAAGGCTTGATCATGCATGCTGCAGGCAGTAGAAATTGATGAGAGACACAGAGAGAGAGATGGAGAGAAAAAGAGGGTTATTTTTGGGGAATGCAATGCTTTTTAGCCTCTGCAGAGATTCCATCTGATCCGATCAGGTTCTCTGCATGCTCGGCGCAAAAGTCTTCTTCTGATGCAGCAGCAACAGTGCCTGGCCTGCCTCCCTTTTTGGTACACAAATGTGTGACTTGTGAGACTGATCCGGTGCCCTTTTCCTTGCAATGATGCACTTTTCATGCACACAAGATCAATCATAAAGTATTTGTAGTAGTAGATGGGGATGGTACAAAAATTCAAACTGCTCTAGATAGATGGTTTGATATGGCTACAGTTATGTATGTCCCTATGATTATTTTCCCTGCAATACACTGGAAATTCCATGAAACTGCTCCGCCTTTTTTGAATAAAATCTGCCTAATCTTTTCTGCTTGCTCCTTTTGTACGTGTAAAAACTTGAAATAAATTGATGGAAACTTTGCCATGGTCTGGTACTTGACATCGTTTTGTTTGTCCCCTGATGTTCCAACAGTGCGACTGCGATGCAGCAGGCCATGGCGACCAGGCAGCTGCTTGCCCAGAGTCCTGTGGCAATGGCAGCCGAGCCAATGGCGCTGGGAGGCGAGCAGGAAGACAAGCTGATGCTGTGCAGCGAATGCAACAGGAGCTACGAGAGGGAGGCGTCCGTTGTCAAGGCAGAGGCTGGCACCGAGGGCCTACGCTGCAGCCTCCCGGCCTGGCTGGTGCTCGACAACAAGCCACCGGCCGATCATCAAATGCCACAGCAGGTAACGATCAAACAGGACATTCTAATGCAGTTCTTCAAATGTGCATCATAGTCACAGCAAAATCTAGGCCAGTTGGAGTTGGATGTCTTATCTCCTTTTTATTTGGTGGTGATGATTCAGGGCAACTATCTGATCGAACTCAAGAGGAAATGGAGCAGGCTGTGCAGAAAGCTTCACCTGTGGCGCAGCCAGCAGCATGATCCGTGCTCCCCTTCTTGCTTTGGTCCTGGCATATCTGCACCTCCAAACTCGTGGTGGCCGAGTCCTTGCCTGCTGCCGAGCAGCCAGAGCACGCCGAGTATTGCAGGCTTCTTGGGCTTGGAGGGACTGATGGAGCATTCAAGGAGCAACAGCAGGTGGTCACCTCCATCGCCTCTGCCTTGTCCGGGCCTCATGGAGCCAGAGCGCCCGGACGTGAAGACGACGCTCGCTCTTGGCACCCTCCTCCCACTCTCGGACACGGCCACCTCCGACGGTCGTGCTCAGGGGAGCCACGATGGAGTGACGCATGAGCTGGAGCGGCGGCTGCGCAAAAACATACCGCGCCAGCCAGTAGGCACCGTTGCGGAGATCGTGGAGGCGGTCGCCAGCAGCCGGAGCTATGGAAGGAAGGGCGTCTGTCTGTTCTTCAAGGGGAGCGACCACGCTGCCCAGCAACGGGCGGCGGCGGTGATCGCCGAGACGTGCTGTGGCTCGGCCGATCAGATCATAGCCGCGGATCCCAAGAAATTCAGCTGCGCCGAGGATTTCTGCTCCGATGTGGTCTCGAGGGCGTGCAAGCTCAGTTGCGGCAGGTTCGTGCTCGTCATCCCCGACGTCGAGCACGCGCCGCGGCACGTTGTCGAGTGTCTCGTGGCGGCATCCATGTGCGGGTGTATCAAGGACCATTTCGGCCAAGAACTCGATCTCTCTGGATCCATCATTATCTTCACAACATCAGAGCTTGCAAACCGGGCCACCGACGTCATCAGCCTGCGGTTATGGTCGTCGTCGTCGCCCGGCGATGTCAAGAGGAAGGCAGAGATCGAGCCACCACCAACAACAAGGGAGTGCAAGAGGGCACGGCACGGCTCCAGCTCCGGCCATGGCATCGACCTTGACCTCAACCTCTGCGCCGGCAACGACAGTGACGACGATGCTGTTCCGAGCGACATCACCCACGAGAGTGACAGCAGAGAACACGGGGACTTGCACCACCTCCTCGAGTCGGTCGCCACCGGCGTCCTCGCCCTTGACAAGGACGCCGACGCTGACCAGCGCGCCGCGGCGACCATCCGTGAAGTGCTCGTTGGGGCGCTCGGCCGGGAGGTGCAGCTCGACGACGAGGCGGCCGAGGCGCTCACCGCGGCTTCTGGACACTTTCTTGACGAGGTGCTGTGGAGGTGGGCGGTGGAGGTGTTTGAACCGGCGGCGGCGGCGGCAGTGGTGGAAAATGGCGGGAAGGTGGTGGTATTGGGGATGGGGCCAGGGGGCGGGGCCCAGGTGTCAGGGTTCATGGGCTCGGCCCTTCCAAGCAGGGTCCTTGTAGACTGAGCTCACAAAGTTTTGCTACCTCGCGGTGTACTGAGTCATTAGTTACTTACTCCACTACTTAGCTCAATTTGTTGTATGTAGAAAAGAATGATGGACTTGAAATGGAGTCTTTCGGGGGGTTTAATTGTTCGATTTCACATTGTTAAATCGCCTCCGTTGCCTCAGATTCGCTCCTGTGCCAAGTAAATAATTTCTCAACTTATTATAAGGTCGTGAACCTCATCGGATGGCAAAAATGCTACACGCATGGACTCCTGACTCACGGACTTCACGGGCCTGCTGAGCTGTCCTGTTTTAATTGGCCTAATTAATTTTCTTCTCCTAATTAACCGCCTCCCCCTGATTTAACTGGTGGGCTGGGCGCCCAGCCCTCTAATGCCCCGTAACTATCCGTGAATGTAGCAAAGCTCCATTGAATGGTTAGGAGGACACTGATATCTTAGTTCATTAAAGTTTAAGTCCTAAACTTGACACTGATACTTACATTTTTTTAGATTTATTTCAGGACTTTCGGTCATGTATTTGTAAATCTCAAAATGATGTGTCACCTCAGCTTCTCAGAAGTGCTCATAGGAGTAGGGCGTCCCTCGTTCATAGGGTTGAATGTATGTGCTTATGTATTAAAAAACTTATTTTAAGGTTAACTTGCCAGCTTTTTTGCGTTTGAAAAAGGACGACAATATGGGAAACATCAGATCTTGATCCGCTTGGAGCGAAGGTTACCTGCAAAAGAGCTTGCGTGTTGTAATGAGAGAAAGAAATACCACGCTTCTCTAATCCAATAACCATGAGTTAAGACCCTCGCCGGCTGTGCCCTCAGTGCTTACACAACCACAATGCGTTTGAAGGTTGTCAATCTTAAGGCGTCTCTCTCGGCATTACGGGGTTGTTTGGATTGTGACTATGTTTGCCTTATGTTGGCACATTACTTTTTGCCAGACTTGCCTAACTTGAGTTGTTCAAATTGTTAGCCACACTTTTGGCTTGCCTAAGGGAATTTTGCCACACTTTTTGTGTCTATGACATGTGGAGTTCACTTCTCATTAAAAAAAATCTTGCTTTAGGTGTGGCTAGAACCAAACACCCATCTAACTTGGTCAAACTTACCTAAGGTGAGATGTGGCAAAGTGTGGCTGGAAACCAAACAGCCTCTACATGTCAATGTTAAGGCGTCTCTCTCCTGGCATTAGATGAGTAATCTATTCTTTTTCCTATGAGGTTTTGGCGAGACGTGCATGCATGGTTATAGTTTTTTTTGTCTCCAATCCTGGTTTTGATAGGCATTCATTTCCAATCCGGTTCGGCACCGGCATAAAAGAAAGACGGATCATTCGTTATTGATTAAGGTTGCATCCTAGATAGCATTTTAAAAATGGACAGGTAAAAAAATCATATTCAGATTCACACATTTTTCTAATCAAATTTCATATATAACATGTCAAATTTGGATTTAGGGTTTAAAAAATATGGATGTTTTTAAAACACATTTGATTTGTGCTTCAGGTTAATTAACCCAATTATTAAGGGGTTTCCTGCAAAAACAAAAATCTGACTTAAAACTGGCATGTGGATGGAGTACTAGAAACATCAGGTTTTTTCCGCAAAAGCAAAAAACTTACTTAAAACTAAACTGTGAGTTGATTACCTGAAATGAACAAAAAAGGATTTGTCCTGATGTAGATAAAAGAGACAAGATTTAAAAAGAAACATCTTATACACAACAAATTTGCCATCTCTGAAAACATGGAAAAATTTTGAATTTTGTTAGTTCTGATTACATAGCAAAAAAGGAGATAATTTTCAAATCCTAAAATAAGCAAAGGCGACAGATTAGAATAAAGTAGATCGAAGCAAAACATTTTCTCTAGAAACATGACAAATTTAAGGAAAATGTATCTAGTGACCACATGGCATTTTACCAAATTTATTTGGACATGCCATGGTAACACTTGTAAATGAAGTTTGTTGGGGCAAATTTTGTAAATGTATCTAATGATCACATGGCCATTTTACCATGCCAAAAAAAATTGTAAATAATTTACCATGGCGAAAATGTTCAAATAAATAAAACTTATAAAAAGAATTTTCCATGGTATGCTCCACAAAATTGTCATGGTATGTTAAAATAATTTACCCATGATGTACACGAAAATTACCATGATTGACGATGACATTATACAAAATACATTTGATTATATAAATGAAAAATAAAAAGTGTCTATTAAGGAAAATAAAATTCCCATGCAATTAAAAATAAAAATTCTGTGCACTTAATAGTAAAATGGGCATGTTGTATATTTTCTAAAAAGTAAAATTGCAATGACCTAATTAATAACAACAAGAATGGTGCTGGCAACTTTAGTAGATTTTTTTATCTAGTTCATGGCAAAAATATATAATTAAGGGTGTCATGGAAAACTAAGACAAAAAATGTTTCTCTAAAAATGATTGAAATTTTATAAAATTTATCTATAAAACTTGCCTTGAACTTTTAAAGACTAATGTCATATTTATAATGTTTTCGTCGGAAAACTAAACGTTTGACAGATAGCATATGTGCTTCTGTGACTGAGTTAACTGGATTTTTTTTCTCCTTTGGCACTTTGCCACAACTACAAATCTTCTCCATTCATGGCTGGCAGCTCCACTCCCTACGCCGTCTTGGAAGGCCAATTAGCTATTACATCACTTTTTGCAAAAGAGAAAAAAGAAAATGTTGTAAACCTCACTACTCGGCGGCGACGACATTACAAGGGCGCCAATCACCACTTAACCGCTCATCATTATGCCCTCTTGTTTTCTTTTTCATTTTGTGAAAAGGGGTTTTTATTAAGTTGTCAAGATCATATGCTACTTCATTAATCTTTCTACTAGTGTTCGCCATTAGCACTCGGCGGTCCTTTGGTTTGATATGAAAAAAAATCGTCGTGGTTGATCCTAGTTCACACCTATCTTGGCCGGGGTGAGATACATGGGAAATATAATGCCGGGAGAGTTAGCTTTTATATTGGCCTACGGGCTATTAACGTTGTTAACCTTCTTAATTAATGAATGCGGCAAGTCTTTTGCCCTTTTCAAAAAATATCTTGAACCAATTATTAAGGGAAAGTCATTAATTATAGATGAGGTCATGCCTTTAGCAACCCACATAGTATGCACTTTGACACGCCAATAAATTCCCCTACACCAAGTCCACTCTCTGATCCTAACATCTTCCCCTTGTCGACCCGCTTTTTGGCATCGTCCTACTAGCCATCTTACATGGGACGGTAAGACCTCTTCCAATGCAAAGGTGCTTAGATGAGGTGCTAAGTGCATTAAATACCTTAGCAACTCAACACCCCAATGTATAGGTGCTTAGCTTGTTGTTGCTAAGCACACATTATTTAATGAGTTAGCACCTAAAGTCTTTCATGTATTGGTCAAATTGTTTCATTTAAATGGTTTGTCTAGGTTTTTGCGCTTAGCATTGGTTCTTCCTGAGGTCACCAAAGTACTCTCTCTCTTCCTTAAATGAAGTGCCATGTCATTTTTTCGCTTATGTGGCATGCTTAGCACCTGTCCACGGTGGAGCATTGGGAGGGGCCTAAAAGGAGCGTGACGCTTGAGTTTTGAAAAGGAAGCTCGAATGTTTACGCTACTTGAACCAATGAACCACGAGAAGAGAAGGTCATTTGCGCAGCTTGGGACACATTTAGTTTTGCATGCCTCAAAGCATGTGGGCCTCTTTGATTCAAAGGATTTTCATAGGACTTTTGAAGGATTAGAATCCTTAAGATTTTTTCCTTTGATCATTTAATCCTTAGGATTGAATCCTATAGAAATTTTTCCTAAGGATTAATTTATACTACATTTCATTGGAATTTTAACATCCACTCTAATCTCTTGGAAAAAATCCATCGTTTTCCTGTGATAACAATCAAACAAACTCAGGGCCTCTTTGATTCTCAGGATTTTGAAAATGCAGGTATAAAAAAAGTATAGGGTTGAAGTGATATGTCCACTTGAATCATATAGGATTAGTAAGGAGTGTTTGATGTCATAGAAAAAATAAAGTGTAAAAAGAGGTTGGAGTAGATGTTAGATTTCCTATGAGATATAGTGCAAAAGATTTCATAGGAGGATCCAATCCTATGAATCAAATGACCAACGTAGGAGAAAGTTCTAAAGATTTCAATCATCCAAAAATCCTATAGAATTTCTTTGAATCAAAGGAGCCCTCAAATTCTATTGGAATTCAATGGGCATGGTATTCCGATCCTACTTTTTTTCTTGCTATTCCTAACTTTTGTTTTAAGTCAAAGTTTTAAAACTTTGATCACCTTTTTAGGAAAAAGCAAAAGCATTTATGGCATCAAATTAGTATCACTAGATTCGTTTCAAAATGTACTTTGATAATATATCAATTTGATGTCATATACATTACAACTATTTTCTATAAAGTTGGTCAAAACTTTAATTTTTTTACTTAGAATAAAAGGTAGATGTACACTTATTCGCGAACGGAGTGAGTAGTCATTAGTCAGCACAGTAGATTGAGGGAAGACTTTCCCCCACGCCCGCGTCGCTCCTGGCGGCGGCTCGGGCGGAACCCTAGCCGCCACCGCCGCCCCCTCCCCTGCTTCCTCCTCCCTCGCCGTCGCTGGAGGACGCCAGCGGGCTAAGCCCGGCCAGGTGATGGCGGCGGCGGGGCGCTTCCTCGCCCTGCGGCGTGCTCTCACGGTAGGGGAGGCTTGGTCCTTCCGCGGCCTCTGCTCAGCATGGCGTCGCCAGCGCCGGCGAGTCTTCTTCGCGCCACGTGGTGGCTCTCCTCCGACAGGTCTTGGCAGGGTGGCGGCCCCCTTTTCCTCCTGTGCGAGCTCCTGCAGGTGCTCGTCGTCGGATGTGGCGGCTTGCCGGATCTGGCCCAGCTTCGGCTGGTTCTGGCCCCATCGGGAGGCTGCCCTGACTGGGGGCCCTGGTCTTCAGCTTGGATGCAGTGAGGGGCGGTGTTTTGCACGGATTCGGCCCGGGCGCTCGCTTTGGAGGGTCGGGATGAAGTGCAAGTGCTCCGACTCGATTCTTGGTGTTGTGCTTCAGCCGCGCGACGGAGGTCTGCGGTTGCCGGGGCGGCGGCGGCTTCGGCCAGGGGGCGGTGAGTGTCTGGACGTGGCGGATCGAGGGATCCCGTGGCCAGATCGGAGTCGGACGGCAGGCGGACCCAGGTTCCGGCAGCGCTGCGGCTGCTGGTCTGGTGGTCGCGCAGGACGGCCTCAGCTGGGGCGGACACTGGAGGGAGGTGCTCTGCGAGGTTTGGTGGGCAGGGTTCGTGGCCGGCCGGTTCGGGAGTTGGTGGTCCAGCTTCACCGGGAGAAATCCTATCTCCGGCTTTGCTGGATACGACGACGGCGACGCCTGCGAGCGTCGTGCTCTTTTTTGAAAGCGTCGCTGATGTGTGCTGCTCCTCCCCTCCTCTCCATGGCCATAGCTCCGGAGGGAAACCTCAGATCTGCAAGATTAGGCGATGAAGGCGTCGTCGCGTCTTCTACCTCCTTGGGGGCATCGTCTCGGAGCTAGCTACAACTAGAGAACAGTGGATGGCGGCATCTTTGCCGTGGTGGTTGCGGCATCTTCGTCGCATGGTTTGCTGAGGCGGCCGTTTCGGGGGCGCTGATTTTTGTTTGGTAACGACAATGGCGTCGAGAGGAGCATGGGTCGCGGCTCGGGCTTCAGTAGTCGGATCTTTCCGGCGTGTCCGAGGTGCTCTTTCGTGGGTTGCTTGGTTGTTTTGAAGTCAGAGCTACGGTGAAACGAGTCCAGGTGGCGACGATGACAGACGCTCGGTGGTCGTTTGCGGCGGGCACGGTCGACGCAAGTCCTGCATATTTCTGAGGTGATGCTCGTCGTCAAAGTCGGAGCTGTCAGTTGTTTGTGCGTGTGGTCATCTGTTGGCATGTGCCGTCGTGTCTTCTGTTTCATGTCGATGGCCAGGTTGGCTGGTGGTGCCCATGTGTTTGTGGGTTGGATGTATCAGTTTTAGCCTGATTTTTCATCAATTAATTGGGCAATTCTCACTTCTTCTTAATCAATGAAAATGGTACTCCCTCTGTCCAGGTGCATTAGGCACCTAACAAAATCCGGGAATTCCTATAATGTAAGGCACTGCAATTAGCTAGCGCGGTGTGGAGTACTCCCTCCGTCACGGTTTAGAAGGCGTGCTTGAAAATTCTCTGGGACCTAGGTGGTTATCTATTGGTTGTGAGATGGGTTAGAAAATAGCATTCACACTATGCATGCATATAGAAATAGTGTATAGGAATACTAATTAGCTACTAGACATAAATGCAATGCGTCCTAAATCTTGTCTATTGTGAAAATGCACGCAAATTTAACTGTGTCTTCTAAACTGTGACGGACAAAGTAATTGATTTTGTGAGTCCAACCCGGATAACAAGGCACGTACGGCCAGTCATTGCAAACGACCACTGCATGCAAGCCCTAACACATAACACATAATTGCCGGACGTGCATGCAAACGGCCACGCACCATGGTTGAATGCCCAAGTGCACCTCCCCACTAAATACAAATATAAAGCCGCGCTAATTAATTTTGACTAGTCCAATCCATACACGCCTAGGTCGCGTTGCACCTTCTTAGGTGCCCTATGCACATGGACGGAGGGAGTAAGTCTTTTGTCTTGTTTCAAAAAAAAAAATCATTAGTAGTAGGGAGTATTTAGAACTCATCTAGATGAGACGTAATTTTGTCTCATTCACCTGAAAAACAAGAATAGATACAACCCATGTCAACACACACGCATCTTGTAGCATCACATCCAATGGCTATAAAAGATAAATGAGATCAAATTAAATCTCATCTAAATGAGTTCTAGCAAAACTGTTAGTAGTACTGGTAGCAAGATTTTGTCAGCTAGAACCGAGAGAGAAGAGCACCTGCACTTGCATACAGTAAACAAGATAGAATTCAAAACAAAACAAAAAACAAGAAAGAGGTTCATCTGGACATGATGAGTTGATGGGGGCGTGTAATGCTAAATGGGTGATGGTGATGGGGACGGGAAGAATATCGCTGGTTCCGATGCAAAGCAAAGCAAGGAACCAAGCAAGAGTAGGGCAGCCACTCCCTTCCCCTGCCTCTGCCTGACGAGACCCCTTTCTTTCTCTTTCGCTTTCTTCTTTCTTGTTTCTTTGGTCCTTGGGTTGGGTTGGGTTCATTCACTCCCTCCCTTCCCGTAGCGTCGCTCGCTGCCTTTTCGTTGGCTTTCCCTCACTCCTCTGCCGCCCGCTTTGGCTGCATGCACGCTGGAAAAGACCGCCTGCCTCCCTTGCCTTGGGCCAGCCGCCGCCCGGTCGACCTTGGTTGGAATGGATGGGAAGAAAACATTTTCTTCTTCTTTTTCCCTTTCTTTTCTTTTCTTGGAGGATGCCATGGGAAACTGCAAAGACGGACGGACGGACGCAGTAAGAAAGTGACATGTCCCGGCATGCACGCGATTCCCATCACAACTTGTGAATAATGGGGGCTCTGGATTAGATTAGATTAGATGGCTGATGACAAATTTGCGCTCTGCTGCGGATTGCGGCCATCCAGCCCAACTGTCGCACAATGTTTCCTTCCTTCCCGTTCCTTTCCTCTCAGGAATTTTAAAGTACTGAGGAATGCTAGCAATGGTACTCCTTCTAGTGTTGGAATAGCGCCCGACTTTTTTCAAATATTTACCATCATCACACTACTGCTAGTAGTAGCACAAACGAAGCGTGGCTTGTGATGGCTGCCACGGTCGCTTTGGCCGTCTTTTGAGCCTTTACGGCACTTTTAAGGAAGATCGGTCTCGCTCGCCATGGATGGATGGATGGTCGTTGTTAAGCACGGGAAACAGCACACACCCATCGATCCATCGCCTTTCTCTTTTCTTTGCGCAGTCCGATTTAAACGCGTGCGTTAGCCACGACTCCCACGCAGAAAGAGGCCAATCAGAAAGCCCCCTTTCCCCGATTAAACTTTAACCCCCTCGCCTTTTCACAGCCCCGTAAAAACACCTTGGGCCAGCTGCTTACTGAAGAAAGTGAGTGACCCGCTTTCAAAAAAAAAGTGAGTGACCCAAGTTGTGTCCATCTCCCGTTCACCATCACAAGATCCTTGCTGCTTATGTACTGTATTAGGGCCCGCGCGACCTTATTTGTGTCTCTGTTCGTTTGATTTGAAACAAACAGAAAATGCGGCCCAAGAGGCCAACACGCCGACTCAAATGGACGTGTATCCGTTTTTTGTCCGTACGTGTGGCCCAGAAGTTCTTGCTCATGTTTGTGACTTTTTCTTGCCGCCAACGGTGCTAGAGAAACCAAAGCCGCCGACGCCGCCCATCACCTCCAATACCGTCCGTCTTGCGCTCTAAGGCCGCACGTCGCCCTCGTCTCCGCTTCGACATGCCTATTGCCTGTACGGAGAGGCCGGGGTGATCTTCACCGGCCGCATCTCCACCACGACCGCAAGGTATCATGGATAGTGAGGACAAGTATTTTTTTTTCAACAACTTCATTTGTTCATTGAACGATTCGTCGTCGGACGATGAGGAGCTTGTGGTTGCGGCATTGGTCGTCCATGACCACATTGATAGGCGGCGGCCGAGGTCCAGGGGATCAATCCATGGCTATGCTTCGGCGTTGAACCACAATAGAGAGAGCGGTCATTGCCTACTTTTCGCTGATTACTTTCAGCACACGTCCCCGCTCTTCAAACCCCAACTTTTTCGGCGGCACTTCCGGATGGCTAGACATGTGTTCAACCGTATTCTGGAGGGAGTGGTAGCATATGATAATTACTTTGAGTGCAAGAAGGATGCCCTTGGAAAGGTTGGCTTCTCCTCTTATAAGAAATGCATTGCGGCTATTCGTATACTTTCATACGGAATTTTCGGTGATCTTGTGGATGAGTACGTCCGCATATCTCACGTCAATGTACAGGTTCTGGAAGGCTGTGGTCACCGTGTTTGGCCCGGAGTACCCGAGGGAGCCAAATGCCGCAGATACAGCCCGGTTGTTGCGATCAATGCAGATAGAGACTTTCTGGTAATGCTTGATAGCATATATTGTATGCACTGAAAGTGGAAGAACTGCCCATTTGCTTGGCACGGGAAGTAAGAGGGGCATGTGAAAACTTGCATTGTCATACTTGAAGCAGTGGCTTCACAAGATCTTTGGATTTGTCACTCTTTTTTCGGCATGGCTGGTTCTCACAATGACATCAACGTGCTTCAGCGTTCTTCAGTGTTCGCAAGGCTTGCGAAAAGACACCGCCCAGAGGTCAACTTTGAGACCAACGACCACAACTACAACAAGGGATACTACCTAACTGATGGTATATATATTCTTTGTGGTAAACACTTGTGAAGACAATATTCAATCCGGAAGGAGAAAGAGGCAGAGATATCCCCAAGCACAAAAGAGTGCTAGGAAGGATGTACTGGAGCGTGCTTTTGGTGTGCTTCAATCTTGATGGGCAATGGTTCAACACCCTGCTAGAACATGGAGCACCGAGAAGCTTTGGGATGTGATGACTACTTGTGTGATCATACACAACATGATCTTGGAGGACGAGCGTGATGACATCATCTACGATCAAGGGTTTCAATTTTAGAGTGAAAATGGTGTGCCTGAACACCAAAAATTGGTAACGTTTGCACAGTTCACTCAATTTCACCATGAAATGCATGGTTGGTAAACTCACCTTTTTTGTGAATACACAAAGCTTGCATATCATTTCATTGATAGAAGGAGTAGAATGAGTACAGAGTGATACAACACATGACACGAACGCTGGCAGGCGTGAACATGGTGCCCTGAGTAGAGAGACAAGGGATGCTCGGCCCGAACAGAAGATACAATACAGCTAAACGTACCAAACTTGAGGCAACAGCGGTGATGCCAAACCACGAGAATCCCACCATCACACGAGCTAAAAACCGGGGACACCGCGAGCAATCAAGATAGTGCCTTCAAGAAGGAAGACGACGCTGATATGCCGTCACTATTCAGTCTTGGGGACCTGGATCTAGGGTTCCCCCTGAGCTCGAAGAGGGGCGCAGTTGAAGGCCTTGGCAACGCCTCCAAGAAGGAAACACACCCGCGGGCGCCGTCGCGGCCAGCACAGGCAAAAACCGAGCAAGGATCTCTCCCTGGCCTAAAGTTGCACGATCCCATAGCCGCCAAATCTGGAATCATGGATGGGGAGGCCAACGCTGGGCGGAACCACCATCAGGAAGGGGTTGGCGGGGCTGCACCTGTCGTCGGATGGTGGCGCTGCCTCCAGACCCGCGAGCATCCAGCAAAAGGAGGAGTCTTTGAGGCGTACATGGTAGGGAGGCAACGAGGCGAATCACGCGGGGGTCCTGGGGCGATGGCGTCTAGCAACGCCGGCTACCCAGGACTGGACGGACGCAGATCTGGGCTGTCGTGGCATAAGCCGTTGGGACGTCGGCGAGCCAGGTGAACTGGAAGTGACGCAGCTACCCGGCCGCCTATGCTGGAGCTGCCCGATAGAAAACGCCGGCAACAAAGGACACCGGAGAGACATGGGCCGAGGCCGCCGGGGCCGAAACAACGCCAGCATGGACCCAGTACGCGAATCCCCGTGACAGCCACAACCACATAAGCATCTCCGCCATTTGGCGAGAGCCGTCACCATGGCTCGGGAGGAGGGAGGGCCGCTAGAGACGACGGGGGTTGCCTACATGGGAGGCAAGCCGCGAATGCCCCCGCAAATGGCTGTAGGCCCCAAGCCTGGACCACGGCCAGCCGAAGGATCAACCAGATCACGAGGTCGCGAGGAGTTGGGAAGTTGCAGGGAGGTGGCGCCCATGGCAGTGGCCAGGAGCGCCGGATCCGCCGCCGGTCGACAGGCCCGAGCAGCGGCTGGTGGGGGCACCCGAGAAACGCAAAGTAGGACCTTGGGGTTGGGGGGGGAGGGTGGAAGTGCGCGTGGGGGAGGATGGCGTCCGTGACGGGCCGTGGAGGATGGGGAGACGCGCGAGCCAGGCCGTCGGGGCGGCTGGATCCATCGCCGCCGGATGAGAAGAGGGGTGGGGTTGGCGCCGTCGTGGTAGGGAAGCATGGTGCGGGGGTGGGGGGCCGAGGGACCTAGATCCACCCCGCCGCCGCCTTCCTGGGCTCGGCTTCACCGGCCGGCCCTCCGGCGGCGGCGAAGCGGGGGAGGCTGGCAGCGGAGGCTGTTGACCGGCAGCGGCTAGGGTTCCCCCGTGTCGCCAGAGGAGGGCGACCGGTAAACTCACTTTCAACTCTAAGATGACTTGGCTGAACACATGTGGAATCACATTGACAACCAATAGATGTATCGATGCATTTTTCAATGTATTTGTGATAATTTAAATTTGATTGTAAACTTTGTGATTTTTATTCGGTAACTATTTATTATTGTGCTACTATGTGATTTATTTAGTTATAAACTATATGCAATGTTTCTTTTTAGTTAGGCATATACAATAAAAAATGTGTACATTGCCAGACACTGGGGCAGACCAAGTGTGTCGGCCGGTTGAGTGCACTGCTGATGCAAACACAAAAGCAACCGGACGCCACCCCTTTGCCTGACCCAAACAGACAGAATCCGTACAAAACAAAGGTCTGTTTGTGGTTGTGGAGTTGGCATGTTTGGTTTTTGAATTGAACACTTCAAACCGAACAGAGGAAGTAGTGCTCCACTCAAGATCCGCGATGCCGCTCGCGCCCGAGGTGCCGCCGTCTGTCCAGCGAAAAGAATAGTAGGTGTCCGCCAGCGCCTCGGACCACCGCCGAAATCACCATATACGTACCTGAGTACGGATCCTTCGTGGGCACGCGGAATTTTTCCTCGAGGGCAGGAGGTCGCCAGGTCAGCCATGCGGCACGCGCGCATCGTCGTCAAGATCGATACACAGGTTGTACTCTTCGTCTCTTCATCTTCTCCATCTTTATTGCACTGGAATGCTAGCCAGTTGCAAATCACGTGTCCCCAGCAGCCCTGCCTCCATGTCTGGTGAGAAGAATCCCTACAATATGCATGCATCTTATCAATCTCCTCTTATAAGTATTATTCAAATCTAAGCCACATGAGGCAGGAACTTGAATTACTTGTAGCCAGTGGGATCTATGATGCGAGGAACGGACATGCCATAGGGCACAGGTGAGTCTACTGGGTGCTCTTTGTATTACTATTCTTGTTTTTATGTTGGTTCTAATCTTCTTGATCCTTTTCCCATGATAGTTCCCTGCATGCTTGTGCTACTTCATGTTTCTTTTTGCACATCATGTTTCTGTGTTTTGTGCTTTTGTAGAAACTGCTATGACCAATAAAATGTAATAAAGTGTTTAAATTTCAGGGGACTGGTGTGCTACTATGATGTTGCATAGAAGAATAGGCTATGCAAGTGGAATTGATACTCTGGTGTTTTGTTAGTTGGTATGGCAGCCTTGATACTTCATATAGTTTTTTTTACAAAACATAAACAATAGTATAGACTATATTTTTTGTTTCATTCTGATATTGTAGGAATATAATCTGAACTGAACTAATCTCATTTGAATATATTGCCATCCATTTCATAGATTTCTACTCACTTTATTATTCGGCGTAGTTGAATTGTCCGTGTCCAAAATGCATATGATTTTATTTTGTAAGCTCACCCGATGCCACCACACAAATACAAGTTATAATAACCGGTTTTTTAAAAATTAAATAGAAGTACATACTGATTTCAGCATTAGGGAAATGTTTGATAGATTCCTCTTCAATTTGAATCACAGAGAATGGAGAGCTCACCGAGAGTCCGTTGGAGAAATCTACATGCCATCATGAAGAAAGAGGGAACAACCCGGTATGCGATACCGAAGATTGTAAATTGTAGTTCTATTTTCTTCTTCATACAAATCATTTTTTGGGGACCAATTTATGTTGTATACTAAAATCATATTCTGTACTATAATCATGTTGTTCTAAGAAGTATCAAGCTAGAATTAGCTTGTCCAGTGATTCGGTATGTTTAACAATATGGGTTTCGAAGATTAATTAGTAGATTTAAGCCTAGTGACTCGATATGTTTAACAATGGGGGTTTGGAGGATTAATTAGTAGATTCATCATCTACAACCTATATCTGAGACCAACTGGATTAAACAATATATTATTATTTTTATGCGTCAATGTGACCACGAGTCCAGTTTAATACAAACTAAGTGATATCACAAACATTATATATATTTTAAAAATATAAAAAAAATTCAGACGTGCCTTGCACATGCAATGTGACCACTTGGCGTTCAGTTTACTTTAAAATACAAACTAAGTGATATCACAAACATTATATATTTTAAAAACATATAAAAATTCAGACGTGCGTTGCACATGCAAACTTACTAGGTGTATCAAAATCGTACGAAAAACGCCATATGTATATAGCAATATTCATAAAAATAGGGGTGTCTGAACATCAGTTGACTACTTTTCATTTGGCTATTGGTCAAATTTTTCGTCCAATAATACATTGACATGTGTCTTGGTCGCTAATAGCCTTTGTCCGTCTATATTGTTTTTCTGTAAAGTCACTATCATGGAGCCAGGCTAGAGGAGGAAAAACAGGCCTCAAATGAACCCGTGCTACCGGGTCGCTCTGTAAACAGAAGTGGGAAATTCCCATCTTAGAGCATCTCGAGCCGTTGGCCCCTCAGGTGGCGCGTAAAATCGCCGTCTGGGGGTGAGCCGGCGCTAAACTCGGCGTGGGGGCTTTCGGGTCCCCAACCGCCAGCCCCAGGGTCGTCCTCAGTAGGCGGTTTAAAAAAAAAGAATTCGGCTCAAATTCGGCAAACTAGATAAATATTTGGCTAAAATTTAAAGATTGCATAAAACTGGGCAAACATGACATTACATGACAAAGTTTTTGAAAAAAACCGGCCTCAACTACTACTACGGGTCCAAGAACGCCTTGAGCGCGACGAAGTTGCCGATGTCGCCGCCATCCTCACCGTCGTCCTCGTCGGCCTTCTCCTCCTTGACGCGGCCGCCCCCGCTGGACCCCTGCCCGGCGTAGCCCTGGCGGACCGGTGGCGGCGACGCGTCATCGTCGCTGTCGTCGAGGACGACGACGCCTCCCTTGTCGCAGCCACGACGTCGAGCTTCGAACTGCTCGTAGGCGCGGGGCTGGCGCTCCAGCTCCATCCGCGCCCAGTCTTTACACGCCCACTTCAGGGCCACCGCGTCGTCGAGCTCCTCCTTGACGCCGCCGGTGAGCCCTGGCTCCGTCTTGACGACGGCGAGCCCCGGCTCCGTCTTCACGATGCTAGCCCCGGCTTCGTCTTTGATTTGACTTAGCAGAGAGGAGCCGAGCTCGCCGCCCTCGTTGATGACGATGCCGGCGCTGCGCGTGCACCAGCCGAGCGGTGTCTCTGCTGCAGGCTCGGCCTTGACGCCGAACACCGCCGGCGAGCCGGAGGTGTGGGAAGTGGAGCGGGAGGAGGAGTGGGAGGACGAGGACGAGGAGGAGCTGAACCTCCTGGGCATCCATTGCTCGGCGCTCCGGCGGGGGACTGGGGCGGCGGCCGCGGCGGGGTACGTCAGCGGCGGGTGGTTGCCGCCGCCGACGTGCTGGAACACCTCGTGCAGTGTGCGACCGGGGGCGCTGAGGGAGTCCTGGATTAAGGGGTCCTCGGATGGTCGGGCTATGCGACATGGGCTGGACTGATAGGCCGTGAAGATATGAGATAGAAGGCATTCCCCCGTGTTCGTATGGGACTCTCCTTTACGTGGATGGCAAGCTTGGCGTTCGGATGTGAAGATTCCTTTCTCTGTAAACCGACTCTGTACAACCCTAGGCCTCTCCGGTGTCTATATAAACTGGAGGGTTTAGTCCGTAGAGGCAATCATAATCATACAGGCTAGACATCTAGGGTTTAGCCATTACGATCACGAGGTAGATCAACTCTTGTAACCCCTATACTCATCAAAGTCAATCAAGCAGGAAGTAGGGTATTACCTCCATCAAGAGGACCCGAATCTGAGTAAACATCGTGTGACCTGCCTCCTGCTACCTTTGATTCTCAGACGCACAGTTCGGGACCCCCTACCCGAGATCGGCCGGTTTTGACACCGACATTGGTGCTTTCATTGAGAGTTCCTCTGTGTTGTAGATAGAAGGATCGATGGCTCGCCTTGTCGGCAACGACAAAATCATCTCTGGAAGGGCCCTAGCTCCTGGGTAGATCCTCCAGCTCGGCAGTTTCACTATGGGCGCCCGCCCGGCCATTAAGCCCAAGGCGGACTCTCAAATTGCCAAAAACCATCTCCGCATCGACCCCGAAAACATCGATAGGATGGATCCGGCAAATATATCGTCTTTGAACGAACTGCTAGATTGCATCGCCGCTCTGGGGGTCACAACAGACTACGATCTGATTGGGCTTGAACTCGATCAGAGGGAAATCAGGTCCCCACCTGTCACTCACGTGGTGACAATTGTGGAGGAGCAAGTTGAGGATACATCTCCTCCTATGCTAAGAACAAACTATGTTCGGATCTCTGAGCCCCGCGAGCCGGATATCTATCTCCGGGAAGAGACCTTTCATCCTCCGAACATTGAACCAGGCATTGAGCCTAAAAATTCCCAGGACACTCCGGATCCTGGGCTGGTAACCTTAGAAATCTTTCAAATTCCAGATTCCACAGTGGGCCAGGACTCGGATTTAAACCCACCTACCCACCACAAGCAATACTCTCCAAGAAATTCCGGTCCCCCGGACATATGCGACTTAATGTATGTACAACAGCAACCTCGGGAAACAGTCCATCACTTTTGGGCTAGATTTCTACTTGTTAAAAACAAGAATAAAGATTGCTGCGACGATGGTGCGGTATCAGTCTTTTGCCGCAACTATACGGACGAAGGGATCCTCAATGCCCTCAACCGACGCTGCATACTGCACTTTGCAGATTTGGCACACATAGTACAGAAGTACTGCTCAATGGAAAGCGCCTGGAAAGCCCAGACAGCTCGGTGAGAACCACCGACCTTTAAGCCACCCACCGGTCGGGCAAAAAGGATGCACCCTCACGGGGCACCTGGTCATCACCCCACGGACAAGAAAATCAAGCCCTTAACGGGACATAGAACTGTCCTCGATGAATGGCTCGACAAGCCTTGTCAGATACAGACGACGCCAACATCCGAACCAACACATAGCCTCCGGGCATGTTGGATACTCCGGCAGGTGGCTAAGAGTGGTGAAGCCATCCTCACCAATACTACCCCAAACAAGTACTCCCCTGAGGATAACGATCTCAATGTGCTTACGGTCTTCGAGACCTTTTCTTCAAACAATCGGCGCAAAAGGGCGCTCCGCGACCTCGTCAAAGTCAACCAAGTAGCCGCAGTCAATCCTTGGAACGACATGGTGATAACCTTCAATGCTACTGACAAACCAAGGGCCCGATCAGTCCGAGCACTAGCCGCTCTAGTTCTAAACCCAATTGTGGACTGATACGTCTCCAATGTACCTATAATTTTTTTATTGTTCCATGCTGTTATATTATCAATCTTGGATGTTTTATAATCATTTTATAGTCATTTTATATCATTATTTTGTACTAACCTATTGACATAGTGCCAAGTGCCAGTTCCTGTTTTTTCCGTGTTTTTTAAATCAAAGAAAATCAATATCACACGGAGTACAAATGCCACGAAACTTTACGAAGTTTTTTGTTGGACCAGAAGGAACATGTTGGGCCCTGGTTGCACCTGGGTGGAGTCCCGAGGAGGGGACAACCCACCAGGGCGCGCTAGGAGGCCCAGGCGCGCCCTAGTGGGTTGTGCCCACCTCGGGTGCCCCTCGGACCGCCTCTTTGCTCTATAAATACCCCAAAAATCCCAGAACCCTAGGGGAGTCGACAAAATATTCATCCAGCCACCGCAGAGTCCAGTACCACCAGATCCAATCTAGACACCATCTCGGATGGGGTTCACCACCTCCATAGGTGCCTCTCCAATGATGCGTGAGTAGTTCTTTGTAGACCTTCGGGTCCGTAGTTAGTAGCTAGATGGCTTCATCTCTCTCCCTTGATCCTCAATACAATGGTTTCTTGGAGATCCATATGATGTAACTCTTTTGTGGTGTGTTTGTTGGGATCGATGAACTTTGATTTTATGATCAGATCTATCTTTTTATATCCATGAAAGTATTTGAGTTTCTTTGATCTCTTTTATGCATGATTGCTTATAGCCTCGTATTTCTTCTCCGATATTTTGGTTTTGTTTGGCCAACTTGATCTATTTATCTTGCAATGGGAAGAGGTGCTTTGTAGTGGGTTCGATCTTACGGTGCTTGATCCCAGTGAAGGAAAGGGAAACAACACGTATGTATCGTTGCTACTAAGGATAAAACGATGGGGTCTATCTCTACATAGATAGATCTTGTCTACATCATGTCATCGTTCTTGTTGCATTACTCCGTTTCTCCATGAACTTAATACAATAGATGCATACTGGATAGCAGTCGATGTGTGGAGTAATAGTAGTAGATGCAGGCAGGAGTCGGTCTACTAATCTTGGACGCGATGCCTATATAATGATCATTGCTTGGATATCATCATAATTATTTGAGGTTCTATCAATTGCCCAACAGTAATTTGTTTACCCACCGTTTGCTATTTTTCTCAAGAGAAGCCACTAGTGAAACCTACGGCCCCCGGGTCTTCTTTCTTATATTATTTGCCTTTGCGATCTACTTTTCTCTTGCATTTATTTTCAGATCTATTAATCCAAAAACCCCAAAATACTTTGTTGCACTTTATTTTATTTTTGATCCATGTATTTAATTTATTACAACTTTCTCCCGTCACGCACCAATTTATGGCACCGTTACCCGAAAGGGATTGACAACCCCTTTAACACGTGGGGTTGCGAGGATTTGTTATCTGTGTGCAGGGGCTATTTACATTGTGTTGCTTGGTTCTCCTAGTGGTTCGATAACCTTGGTTTCATATCTGAGGGAAATAGCTACCGCCGCTGTGCTGCATCATCCCTTCCTCTTTGGGGACATACTGACGTAGCTTCAAGCGACATCAAAAGGAATTTCTGTCGCCGTTGCCGGGGAGGATCTTCAACATATACCAGGTTCCTAATCAAAAATCTCATCTCCTTGTAATTTACATTATTTGCCATTTTCCTCTCCCCCACTTCACAAAAAATTTCCGTTTTATTCACCTCTCTTTTTCTGTTCGCCGTTTTCTTGACAGATCTATCCTTTGCTTGCAATCATGAGTGATTTCAGTATGGCACTAACAGATGATGGCCTAACTCCTAAAATAGGACGTACGGGCAATCTGGATGCTAAAACTTTTATCTTGGGGCAAGGGAACATTATGGGAAAAGAACATATCCAAGAATTTTTCAATTGTGTTGGGAAGCTAAGTCTTGATGATGCTCCTATACTCAAAACTACTAGATCTTATGTGGATGCTATTTCAGCACTAGTTCTGAAACTTGAAAGTAAATTTATTCATACCCATCCTACCTTGCAAAGTTTGTTTTTTGAGCTCCCCGTTATAAAGATTCCTAGAGCTAAAAAGTTGGCCACTCTCATTCTTATGAATGAGTTTGACTACATAATACGGGAAACTAGGGAAATCTTTGACTTTTATGGTATGAATCGTGAAAAACCTGTGATAGATGAAATTATTTACAATAGCGACTATGCTTAAGACATTTTCTTGGGGATAATAAAATCTTTGATGAGAATCTTAAAAAGGAAGTCCCCGTTTTAGATATAATCCAACAGGTTTTCAATAATGTTAATCAACATTATTCTTGGATTGTTGCGGGGAATCAAAAGGGTTATGATGAACACCAACTTAGGAACGCTAAGGTTTCCATGGATAATACCTTTTATGTTGTGTTCACAAAACCCCGTGATGGAAATACCTCTAAGAAAGTTAAGAACAAGGATGACAAAACTTAGATCCTTGCTTTATGCCTAGTTAAGGGCGTAAAACTATAGTGCTTGTTGGGAGGCAACCCAATGAATAAATTTATTTTTGCCTTTTTGCTTCCTGTTCTTGTGTGTTAGCACAATTATGCTACTATTATCATTGTGTTATTTATGTTTTAATTAGTGTTTGTGCCAAGTAAAGCCTTTAGGATCTTCTTGGGTGATAGTTGTTTGATCTTGCTGAAAAAATAGAAACTTTTAGGCTCACAAAATTAATTTTCAGTTTTTACCCGAGAGCGATAAAATACCCATTCCACTTGCAGTAGATCAATATACAAATTTCTCAGGTCGTCCTAATGTTTTAGAATTTTTGGAGTTACAGAAGTATTCAAAATAGTCAGATTGCTATAGACTATTCTGTTTTGACAGATTCTGTTTTCTTTGTGTTGTGTGCTTATTTTGATGGCTCTATGGTTTTCTTTGATGAGTTTTTGCCATAGAAAAGTTGGAATACAGTAGATATAATACAAAAACAAAATATTAATTGGTTTGATACAGTACTTATAGTAGTGATTTATTATTTTCTTACACTAACGGATCTCACGAAGGTTTTGTTGAGTTTTGTGTGATTGAAGTTTTCAAGTTTTGGGTTATCTTACGATGGATGAAGGAAGGATGGAAGAGCCTAAGCTTGGGGATGCCCAGGCATCCCAAGCTATTATCCAAAAATGAGCAACCAACTAAGCTTGGGGATGCCCCCGAGTGGCATCCCTGCTTTCTTCCAACGATCATCTGTATTTTACTCGAAACTATATTTTTATTCATCACATGACATGTTTTTTGCTTGGAGCATCTTGTATGATATGAGTCTTTGCTTGTTTTATTTTGTGTTTTAAGTTACCAATCCTTGCTGGACACACCTTTTTGAGAGAGCCAAAATTATGTCATGACTTGTTAGAATTGCTCTCTATGCTTCACTTAAATTTTTATGAGCAATGGACTTGCTCTAGTGCTTCACTTATATCTTTTTGAGCACGGTGTGCTTTAGTATTTTTGAAGAAATGCTCTCTTGCTTCACTTAGATTTATTTGAGAGTTAGTAAAATTTTCGAGAAATTCTCTCTTGCTTCACTTAATTAATTTGAGAGAAAGAAAAATTTATTATGCTTATGATCTTCACTTATATTTGCTGGAGCTTGTCAAAAGCAATACATGAAAATTAGTCCCAAAGTGACAGATATCCAAGAAGGATATATAAAAACTTTCATGAAGATCATTGGACAAAATAAACTTGATTCTTAGTAATAGTTTTGAGATATGATGATGTGATATGTGAGTCATCTTGATGAGTAATTATGCTTTAGTAAGAATATTGGTGTTAAGGTTTGTGATTCCCTATGCAAGTACGAAAGTCAATAGTCATGCAATGAAATTGTATCCTACTTATGGTGCATTATTCGGTGTTATTTATGCTTAATGCTTGCTTATGAGATTATTCGTTTCTTAGTTGGTCGGTTCCCAATCTTTTGCTAGCCTTCATTTTGCACCAAGTATGATCACTACTTGTGCATCCAAAAACCTTTAACCCATTTTTGCCACATGAGTCCACTATATCTACCTATATGCGGTATTCTTTTGTCGTTCTAAGCAAATTTGCATGTGCCATCTCTAATTTTCAAAATAAACTTCTCTTTGTGTGTTTGTTTCGTCGCGGAGCGGCGAGGGGTGGCTAATATTTTCCATGCTAGATGTGCTATTCTCAAGATGAGTGTTTATTCACTTTCATTGCACGAGAGTAAGGCAAAGGTATTAGGGATGCCCTGTCCCGAAATGGAAAAATGAATTTACTTTATGTTGTCAAATAATAAATTCCTTGGAAAGTGTTGGTATGGAGGGCACCCGTGGATACGATTAGCCATGGAAAGTGAAAGTTATGGTGGAAAAAGGAATAAACTTTATTTTCTGTTTGGGAACTGCCTATGATATATCTATGCATGGAAAGTATTGGGAACTCTAAGTCGTTTTCGTTGGTGGGATGGATACACCTCTCAAAATGTTTTTCTCTCTAAGTTTTTCGCTTTGAGCCCTGGCACCTCTACAATTCCCTACTTCCCTCTGCGAAGGGCCTTTCTTTTACTTTATGCAATTTTTATTTTTCGAGTCTCCATCTTCTCTTATAAAAGCACCAACTAGGAGGCAATATGATCGTACTTAAGTATTGGGTGTAGCTAATATTCGAGTGTGTTTCATGAATGGATCAATGTTTGAGCATGATGGGCTAGGGATAACTTATTTTAGCGTTGATATTTTGAAAGACATGGTTGCTTATTGATATGCTTGAGTATCTAAATTATCATGTCAAAACTAGACTATTGCTTTGAACAACTAAAAGTCCAATTGTCCATGCTATAAAAAAGAATATGATATGACATGATAGGTAGCATTCCACATCAAAAATTCTGTTTTTACCACTTACCTACTCGAGGACGAGTAGGAGTTAATCTTGGGGATGCAGATATGTCTCCAATGTATCTATAATTTTTGATTGTTCCATGATGTTATATTATCAATCTTGGATGTTTTATAATCATTTTATTGCCATTTTATATCAGTTTTTGGTACTAACCTATTGACATAGTGCCAATTGCTAGTTCCTATTTTTTCCGTGTTTTTTACATCGCAGAAAGTCAATATCAGATGGAGTCGAAATGCCATGAAACTTTACGGAGATTTTTTATAGACCAGAAGGAACATGTTGGGCCTTGGTTGCACCTGGGGGAGTCCTGAGGAGGGGACAACCTACCAGGGTGCGCCAGGAGGCCCAGGCGCGCCCTGGTGGGTTGTGCCCACCTAGGGTGCCCCCGAACCGCCTCTTTGCTCTATAAATACCCCCAAATCCCAAAACCCTAGGGGAGTCGACAAAATATTCATCCAGCTGCCGCAAAGTCCAAAACCACCAGATCCAATCTAGACACCATCTCGGATGGGGTTCACCACCTCAATTGGTGCCTCTCCGATGATGCGTGAGTAGTTCTTTGTAGACCTTCGGGTCCGTAGTTAGTAGCTAGATGGCTTCATCTCTCTCTCTCTTGATCCTCAATACAATGGTCTCTTGGAGATCCATATGATGTAACTCTTTTGCGGTGTGTTTGTTGGGATCGATGAACTTTGAGTTTATGATCAGATCTATCTTTCTATATCCATGAAAGTATTTGAGTTTCTTTGATCTCTTTTATGCATGATTGCTTATAGACTCATTTTTCTTCTCCGATATTTGGGTTTTGTTTGGCCAACTTGATCTATTTATCTTGCAATGGGAAGAGGTGCTTTGTAGTGTGTTTGATCTTACGGTGCTTGATCCCAGTGACAGAGAGGGAAACAACACGTATGTTGCTACCTCTTCAGCATGCGTTGGTTTTCCCTTGAAGATGAAAGGGTGATGCAGCAAAGTAGCGTAAATATTTCCCTCAGTTTTTGAGAATCAAGGTATCAATCCAGTAAGAGACACCGCACAAGTCACCTAGTACTTGCACAAACAATCAAGAAGCTTGCAACCAACGCGACAAAGGGGTTGTCAATCCCTTCACGGTCACTCGCAAAAGTGAGATCTGATAGATATAGTAAAGTAAATATTTTTGGTGTTTTTGTTGTATAGATTGGAAAGTAAAGATTGCAAAATAATAAATGAGATGCAATATAAATAAAAGAGATGCGATATAATAAGAAAGAGATCCGGGGGCCATAGGTTTCACTAGTGGCTTCTCTCAAGATAGCATGTATTACGGTGGGTGAAAAAATTACTGCCGAGCAATTGATAGAAAAGTGCATAGTTATGAAGATATCTAAGGCAATGATTATGAATATAGGCATCACGTCCGTGTCAAGTAGATCGAAACAATTCTGCATCTACTACTATTACTCCACACATTGACCGCTATCCAGCATGCATCTAGAGTATTAAGTGCATAAGAACAGAGTAACACTTTAAGCAAGATGACATGATGTAGAGGGATAAACTAAAACATTATGATATAAACCCCATCTTTTTATGCTCGATGGCAACAATACAATACGTGCCTTGCTGCCCCTACTATCACTGGGAAAGGACACCACAAGATTGAACCCAAAGCTAAGCACTTCTCCCATTGCAAGAAAGATCAATCTAGTAGGCCAAACTAAACCAATAATTCGAAGAGACTTGCAAAGATATGAAATCATGCATATAAGAATTCAGAGAAGAACAAAATAATATTCATAGAAAATCCTGTTCATAAACCCACAATTCATCGGATCTCGGCAAACACACCGCAAAAGAGTATTACATCGAATAGATCTCCAAGAACATCGAGGAGAACTTTGTATTGAGAATCAAAGAGAGAGAAGAAGCCATCTAGCTAATAACTATGAACCCGAAGGTCTGTGGTAAACTACTCACGCTTCATCGGAGAGGTTAGGGTGTTGATGTAGAAGCCCTCCGTGATTGATTCCCCCTCCGACAGATCGCCGGAAAAGGCCCCAAGATGAGATCTCACGGGTACAGAAGGTTGTGGCAGTGGAAAAGTGGTTTCGTGGCTCTCTGTGATCGATCTAGGGTATAAGAGTATATATAGGCGGAAGAAGTACGTCGGTGGAGCTACATGGGGCCCATGAGGGTGGGGGGCGCGCCTACCCCCTGGGCACGCCCTCCTGCCTCGTGGAGTTCCAGACTTCAACTCCAAGTCTTCTGGTTTGCTTTCGGTCCAAGAAAGATCATCGCGAAGGATGCTTTCCATTTGGATTCCGTTTGGTATTCCTTTTCCGCGAAACTCTAAAATAGGCAAAAAAACAGAAACTGGCACTGGGCCTCCGGTTAATAGGTTAGTCCCAAAAATAATATAAAAGAGTATATTAAAGCCCATTAAAGATCGAAAACAGATAATATAATAGCATGGAACAATAAAAAATTATAGATATGTTGGAGACGTATCAAGCATCCCCAAGCTTAATTCCTGCTCGTCCTTGAGTAGGTAAGTGACAAAACTAGAATTTTTGATGTGGTGCTACCTAACATAATTATCAATGTAATTTTCTTTGTTGTGGCATGAATGTTTAGATCCGAAAGATTCACGACAAAAGTTTGATATTGACATAAAAATAATAATACTTGAAGCATACTAACAAAGTAATCATGTCTTCTCAAAATAACATGGCCAAAGAAAGCTATCCCTACAAAATTATATAGTCCGGCTATGCTCTATCTTCATCACACAAAATATTTAAATCATGCACAACCCCTATGACAAGCCAAGAAATTGTTTCACACTTCCGATGTTCTCAATTTTTTTCAATCTTCACACAATTCATGAGCGTGAGCCATGGACATAGCATTATAGGTGGAATAGAATGGTGGTTGTGGAGAAGACAAAATGGAGAAGATAGTCTCACATCAACTAGGCATATCAATGGGCTATGGAGAAGCCCATCAATAGATATCAATGTTAGTGAGTAGGGATTGCCATGCAACAGATGCACTAGAGCTATAAGTGTATGAAGCTCAAAAAGAAACTAAGTGGGTGTGCATCCGACTCGCTTGCTCATGAAGACCTAGGGTATTTTGAGGAAGCCCATCATCGGAATATACAAGCGAAGTTCTATAATGAAAAATCCCACTAGTATATGAAAGTGAAAAATAGGAGACTCTCTATCATGAAGATCATGGTGCTATTTTTGAAGAACAAGTGTGGAAAAAGGATAGTAGCATTGTCCCTTCTCTCTTTTTCTCTTATTTTTTTAATTTTTTATTTGGACCTTTTCTGTTTTTATGGCCTCTTTTTTTCTCTTTTTTTATTTTTCGTCCAGAGTCTCATCCCGACTTGTGGGGGAATCATAGTCTCCATCATCCTTTCCTCATTGGGACAATGCTCTAATAATGATGATCATCACACTTTTATTTACTTACAACTCGATACTTAGAACAAAATATGACTCTATGTGAATGCCTCCGACGGTGTACCGGGATGTGCAATGAATCAAGAGTGACATGTATGAAAGAATTATGAAGGTGGCTTTTCCACAAATACGATGTCAACTACATGATCATGCAAAGCAATATGACAATGATGGAGCGTGTCATAAGAAATGAAACGGTGGAAAGTTGCATGGCAATATATCTCGGAATGGCTATGGAAATGCCATAATAGGTAGGTATGGTGGCTTTTTTGAGGAAGGTAAATGGTGGGTTTATGGTACAGGCGAAAGATGCGCGATACTAGAGAGGCTAGCAACGGTCGAAGGCTGAGATTGCCTATAATCCATGGACTCAACATTAGTCATAAAGAACTCACATACTTATTGCAAAAATCTATTAGTTATCGAAACGAAGTACTACGCGCATGCTCCTAGGGGTATAGATTGGTAGGAAAAGACCATCGCTCATCCCCGACCGTCGCTCATAAGGAAGACAATCAAAAAATAAATCATGCTCCGACTTCATCACATAACGGTTCACCATACGTGCATGCTACGGGAATCACAAACTTTAACACAAGTATCTCTCAAATTCACAACTACTCTACTAGCATGACTCTAATATCACCATCTTCATATCTCAAAAAAATCATAAGGAATCAAAATTCTCATAGTATTCGATGCACTTTATATGAACGTTTTTATTATACCTATCTTGGATGCCCATCATATTAGGACTAATTTTATAGCCAAAGCAAATTACCATGCTGTTCTAAAAGACTCTCAAAATAATATAAGTGAAGCATGAGAGATCAATAATTTCTATAAAATAAAACCACCACCGTGCTCTAAAAAGATATAAGTGAAGCACTAGAGAAAAATTATCTAGCTCAAAAGATATAAGTGAAGCACATAGAGTATTCCATTAAATTCCGATTCATGCGTGTCTCTACCAAAATGTGTGTACAACAAGGATGATTGTGGTAAACTAAAAATAAAAAACTCATATCATACAAGATGCTCCAAGCAAAACACATATCATGTGGTGAATAAAAATATAGCCTCAAGTAAAGTTACCGATAGACGAAGACGAAAGAGGGGATGCCTTCCGGGGCATCCCCAAGCTTAGGCTTTTGGTTGTCCTTGAATTTTACCTTGATGCCTTGGGAATCCCCAAGCTTAGGCTCTTGCCACTCCATGTTCCAAAATCCATCAAATCTTTACCCCAAAACTTGAAAACTTCACAACACAAAACTCAATAGAAAATCTCATGAGCTCCGTTAGTATAAGAAAATAAACCACCACTTTAAAGTACTGTAATGAACTAATTCTTTATTTATATTGGTGTTAAAACTACTGTATTCCAACTTCTCTATGGTCCATACCCCCCGATACTAGCCATAGATGCATCAAAATAAGCAAACAACATGCGAAAAACAGAATCTGTCAAACAGAACAGTCTGTAGCAATCTGGAGGTTTCGAATACTTATGTAACTCCAAAAATTCTGAAAAATTAGGACGACCAGGATAATTTGTATGTTGATACTACAGTTGGAATTGTTATTTTATCGCTCTCTGGTAAAAAATGAAAATTATTTTCATGAGCACATACTTTCTGTTTTTATCAGCAAGATCAAACAAGAATCACCCAAGGAGATCTTAAAGACTTTACTTGGCACAAACACTAATTAAAACATAAAAAACACAATCATAACAGAATCTAGATGAATTATTTATTACTAAATAGGAACAAAAATTAAAGAACAAAAATAAAATTGGGTTGCCTCCCAACAAGCGCTATCGTTTAACGCCCCTAGCTAGGCATAAAAACAAGAATAGATCTAGGTATTGTCATCTTTGGTATGCAATCCATAAGTGTCTCTCATAATAGATTCATAAGGTAATTTAATTTTCTTTCTAGGAAAGTGTTCCATGCCTTTCCTTAACAAAAATTGGAATCTATTATTTCCTTCTTTCTGTCAATAATTGCACCAATCGTTCTAAGGAAAGGTCTTCCAAGAATAATAGGACATATAGGATTGCAATCTATATCAAGAACAATGAAATCTACGGGCACATAATTCCTGTTTGAAACAATAAGAACATCATTAATCCTTCCCATAGGTTTCTTAATGGTAGAATCCGCAAGATGCAAGTTTAAAGAACACTCATGAAATTCACGGAAACCTAGCACATCACACAAAGTTTTTGGAATTGTGGAAACACTAGCACCCAAATCACACAAAGCATAGCATTCATAATCTTTAATCTTAATTTTAATAGTAGGTTCCCACTCATCATAAAGTTTTCTAGGGATAGAAACTTCTAGTTCAAGCTTTTCTTCATAGGATTGCATTAAAGCATCAACGATATGTTTAGTAAAAGCTTTATTTTGATTATAAGCATGAGGAGAATTTAACACGGATTGCAACAAGGAAATACAATATATCAAAGAGCAATTATCATAATTAAATTCCTTGAAATAAAAAATAGTGGGTTCACTGCTATGTAAAGCTTTGACCTCTTCAATCCCACTTTTATTAATTTTTGCATCAAGATCTAAAAACTCTGAATCATTGGGACGCCTTTTAACTAAAGTTGACTCATCTCCAGTCCCATATTGATCAAGATTCATATTGTAAAACAAAGATTTAATAGGAGTCACATCAACCACTTTTAGATCTTCATCATTATTATCATGAAAACTAGAAGAACACGCTTTCACAAAGCAGTATTTTTTAGCACGCATCCTAGCGGTTCTTTCTTTGCACTCATCAATGAAAATCATCATGGTTTTGATAGACTTATTGATGTCATTCTTAGGTGGAATAGATCTAAGTTTCAAAGAATCAACATCAAGAGAAATTCTATCCACGTTCCTAGCCAACTCATCAGTCTTAAGCAAATTTTCTTCAATCAAGGCATTAAAATTCTTTTGCGAGTTCATAAATTCTTTAACACTGGTCTCAAAATCAGAGGGCATATTATTACAATTTCCATAAGATTTGTTGTAGGAATTACCATAATTATTAGAGGAATTACTAGGAAACAACCTAGAATTAAAGTTTCCTCTATACGCGTTGTTACCAAAATTGTTCCTACCAACAAAATTCACATCCACAAATTCATTATTATTATCAATCAAAGTGGACAAAGGCATATCATTAGGATCAGAAGAAACACTTTTATTAGCAAACAGTTTCATAAGTTCATCCATCTTTCCACTCAAAACATTAATCTCTTCAATCGCATGAACTTTTTTACTAGTGGTTCTTTCGGTGTGCCATTGAGAATAATTAACCATAATATTGTCTAGGAGTTTAGTAGCTTTTCCTAAAGTGATTTCCATAAAAGTGCCTCCCACGGCTGAATCTAAAAGATTTCTAGAAGCAAAATTCAATCTGACATAAATGTTTTGTATAATCATCCATAAATTCAAACCATGTGTAGGGCAATTACGCATCATTAATTTCAACCTCTCCCAATCTTGTGCAACATGCTCATGATCAAGTTGCTTAAAATTCATAATATCGTTCCTAAGAGAGATGATCTTAGCGGGAGGAAAATACTTAGAGATAAAAGCATCTTCACACTTATTCCATGAATCAATACTATTTTTAGGCAAAGAAGAGAACCAAGTTTTAGCACGATCTCTAAGAGAAAATGGAAATAGCTTCAATTTAACAATATTATTATCCACATCTTTCTTCTTTTGCATATCACACAAATCAACAAAGTTGTTTAGATGGGTAGCGACATCTTCACTAGGAAGGCCAGAAAATTGATCTTTCATAACAAGATTTAACAAAGCGGTATTAATTTCACAAGATTCAGCATCGGTAGTATATCAATCAGAGTGCTAATAAAATCATTGTTGTTTTTATTGGAAAAGTCACACAATTTGGTATTATCTAGAGCCATCGTGACAAACAATCAATCCAAACAAACAAGCACACAAGAGGCAAGCGAAAAGAGACGAATGGAAGAGGGGTGAATAAAACGGCAAAGGTGAAGTGGGGGAGAGGAAAACAAGAGGCAAATGGCAAATAATGCAATGCGAGGGAGAAGAGTTTATGATGGGTACTTGGTATGTCTTGACTTGGCGTAGATCTCCCCGGCAACGGCGCCAGAAATCCTTCTTGCTACCTCTTGAGAATGCGTTGGTTTTCCATTGAAGAGGAAAGGGTGATGCAGCAAAGTAGCGTAAGTATTTCCCTCAGTTTTTGAGAACCAAGGTATCAATCCAGTAAGAGATAACGCACAAGTCACCTAGTACTTGCACAAACAATCAAGAACCTTGAAACCAACGCGACAAAGGGGTTGTCAATCCCTTCACGGTCACTCGCAAAAGTGAGATCTGATAGAGATAGCAAAGTAAATATTTTTGGTATTTCTGTTGTATAGATTGGAAAGTAAAGATTGCAAAATAGTAAACGAGATGCGATGTAAATAAAAGAGATGCAATATAATAAGAAAGAGACCCGGGGGCCATAGGTTTCACTAGTGGCTTCTCTCAAGATAGCATGTATTACGGTGGGTGAACAAATTACTGCCGAGCAATTGATAGAAAAGTGCATAGTTATGAAGATATCTAAGGCAATGATCATGAATATAGGCATCACGTCCGTGTCAAGTAGATCGAAATGATTCTGCATATACTACTATTACTCCACACATCGACCGCTATCCAGCATGCATCTAGAGTATTAAGTTCATAAGAACAGAGTAACACTTTAAGCAAGATGACATGATGTAGAGGGATAAACTCAAACAATATGATATAAACCCCATATTTTTATCCTCGATGGCAACAATACAATACGTGCCTTACTGCCCCTACTATCACTGGGAAAGGACACCGCAAGATTGAACCCGAAGCTAAGCACTACTCCCATTGCAAGAAAGATCAATCTAGTAGGCCAAACTAAACCGATAATTCGAAGAGACTTGCAAAGATATCAAATCATGCATATAATAATCCAGAGAAGAACCAAATAATATTCATAGATAATCTTGTTCATATACCCACAATTCATCGGATCTCGGCAAACACACCGCAAAAGAGTATTACATCGAATAGATCTCCAAGAACATCGAGGAGAACTTTGTATTGAGAATTAAAGAGAGAAGAAGAAGCCATTTAGCTAATAACTATGGATCCGAAGGTGTGTGGTAAACTACTCACGCTTCATCGGAGAGGCTATGGTGTTGATGTAGAAACCCTCCGTGATCGATTCCCCCTCTGGCAGATTGCCGGAAAAGGCCCCAAGATGGGATCTCATGGGTACAGAAGGTTGCTGTAGTGGAAAAGTGGTTTCGTGGCTCTCTGTGATCGATCTAGGGCATACGAGTATATATAGGTGGAAGAATTACGTCGGTGGAGCTACATGGGGCCCATGAGGGTGGGGGCGCGCCTACCCCCTGGGTGCGCCCTCCTTCCTCGTGGCTGCCTCGCGGAGTTCCAGACTTTAACTCCAAGTCTTCTGGTTTGCTTTCTGAGGGAGTCCTGGATTAGGGGGTCTCCGGACAGCCGGACTATATCCTTTGGCCGGACTATATCCTTTGGCCGGACTATTGGACTATGAAGATACAAGATTGAAGACTTCGTCCCGTGTCCGGATGGGACTCTCCTTGGCGTGGAAGGCAAGCTTGGCAATACGGATATGTAGATCTCCTCCCTTGTAACCGACTCTGTGTAACCCTAGCCCCCTCCGGTGTCTATATAAACCGGAGGGTTTAGTCCATAGGACAACAACAATCATACCATAGGCTAGCTTCTAGGGTTTAGCCTCTACGATCTTGTGGTAGATCAACTCTTGTAATACTCATATCATCAAGATCAATCAAGCAGGGCGTAGGGTATTACCTCCATCAAGAGGGCCCGAACCTGGGTAAACATCGTGTCCCCTGCGTCCTGTTACCATCCACCTTAGACGCACAGTTCGGGACCCCCTAACCAAGATCCGCCGGTTTTGACACCGACATTGGTGCTTTCATTGAGAGTTCCATTGTGCCGTCACCATAAGGCTTGATGGCTCCTTCGATCATCCGTAACGATGCGGTCCAGGGTGAGGTTTTCCTCCCCGGACAGATCTTCGTATTCGGCGGCCTCGCACTACGGGCCAACTCGCTTGGCCATCTGGAGCAGATCAAGAGCTACGCCCCTGGCCATCAGGTCAGGTTCAGAAACTTAAACTACACTGCCGACATCCGCAGAGACTTGATCTTCGACGGACTCGAGCCCATGTCAGGTGCGCCGCACGATCATGATGAGCATGATTTAGCTCTGCCGTCGGACAGTGTTCGGGAGATCACACCTGCAACTACTCCGGCCTTCAATCCGGAGCAAATTGCGCCATCCGAGGACGCGCGGATAGACCCCGCCATGGAGGCCGCACTCTCAGTCGCGATAGAGCCGGATACTGACTTCACCCCTTACGAGGGCCGTGCTGCCGAACAACTGGATTCGTCTCCGGCCACGGACTCCAAGCCGCCTGCGTCTGTGCCTATCGAATCCGATTGGGCGCCGATCATGGAGTTCACCTCCGTGGATATCTTTCAGCACTCACCTTTCGACGACGTGCTAAATTCATTAAGGTCTCTCTCCTTTTCAGGAGAACCTTGGCCGAACTATGTCCGGCTAGAATGGGATGCGGACGACGAAGAAATTCACTCCCCACCCACCACCCACTTAGTAGCCACTGTCGACGATTTAACCGACATTCTCGACTTCGACTCTGAAGAAATCGACGGTATGGACGACGATGCAGGAGACGAACAGGAACCACCGCCCACAGGGCACTGGACCGCCACCTCATCATATGATATATACATGGTGGGCACCCCCAAAGAAGGCAATGGCGACGAGACAATGGAGGATGACCCCTCCAAGAAGCAACCCAAGTGCCGACGTCAGCGGCGCCGCTCTAAGTCCCGCCATAGAAAAAGTAGTGATACCGGCACAAGAGACAATAACACTCCGGATAGTGCTGAAGACGACAACAATCCCCTCTAGCACGATTTAGAGCGGGAGGGTGAACAAGCTAGCCCTCCAGAGCGGGTAGCAGTTGGAGAATCGGAGGAGGACAATTACATGCCTCTCTTCGAAGACGAGGTGAGCCTTGGCGCCGAAGAATTTATCGTGCCTGAGGATCCCGTCGAGCAGGAGCGCTTCAAGAGCTGGCTTATGTCCACAAGAAATAGCTTGAAGAAAAAGCAACAACAACTTCAAGCTGATCAAGATCTGCTAGCAGACAGATGGACCGAAGTCCTTACGGCCGAGGAATACGAACTCGAGCGCCCCTCCAAGAGTTACCCAAAGTGCAGGTTGCTACCTCACCTCGAGGAGGAAGCATTGAAACCTACATCACCAGTGTACGATGCGGCTGACCGGCCACCTCATGGCCGAGCCAGAGAGGCGTTTCAGCCTAAAGTTCAGCCTGCACCCCACCGCCACTCAAACAAAAATACCAAGGTCCGGGGCAACACACGGGACCTGCGAGACGTATTGGATAGCAGGGCAAAACATGCAAGGTCGATATACGGGTCACGGGGGCGTGCGCCAACGCGGGACGATGACCGTCACGCCGGATACACTAAAAGTAAATCCGGCCGGGCCGAATACAGCAGACAAGACTCATATGAACTGCGTCGTGATATAGCCCGGCACAAAGGCGCCGCACACCCCCTATGCTTCACTGATGAAGTTATGGATCATGAATTCCTGGAGGGTTTTAAACCCGTAAATATCGAATCGTATGATGGTACAACAGATCCCGCTGTATGGATTGAGGATTTTCTCCTTCACATCCACATGGCTCGCGGTGATGATCTGCATGCCATCAAGTACATCCCACTAAAACTCAAAGGACCAGCTCGACATTGGCTGAATAGCTTGCCAGCGGACTCCATCGGCAGTTGGGAGGATTTGGAAGACGCATTCCTTGACAACTTCCAGGGCACTTATGTGCGACCGCCGGATGCCGATGACTTGAGCCATATAACTCATCAGCCAGGGGAGTCGGCCAGTTAATTCTGGACACGGTTCCTAACTAAGAAAAACCAAATTGTCGACTGTCCGGATGCAGAGGCCTTAGAGGCATTCAAGCATAACATCCGTGACGAGTGGCTCGCCCGGCACCTCGGCCAGGAGAAGCCAAAGTCTATGACAGTCCTCACGACACTCATGACCCTCTTTTGCGCGGGCGAGGATAGCTGGCTGGCTAGCAGCAACAACACATCAAGGAATCCAGGCACTTCGGATACCAAAGATGCCAATGGCAGACCACATCGTAACAGACAAAAGCGCCGCAACAACGGCGATAACACCAATGATACGGCAGTCAATGCCGGATTCAGAGGCTCTAGATCCGGTCAGCGGAAAAAGCCATTCAAAAGAAGTACTCTAGGCCTGTCCAGTTTGGATCGCATACTTGATCGCTCGTGTCAAATCCATGGCACCCTCGATAAGCCAGCCAATCACACCAACAGAGAAAGCTGGGTGTTCAAGCAGGCCGGCAAGTTGAATGCCGAAAACAAGGACAAGGGCTACATAGTGATGACGAGGAGGAGCCCCGGCCGCCGAACACTGGAGGACAGAAGAGGTTCCCCCCACAAGTGAAGACAGTGAACATGATATATGCAACCCACATTCCCAAGAGGGAATGGAAGCATGCACTAAGGGACGTCTATGCGATAGAGCCCGTCGCCCCAAAGTTCAACCCAGGGTCCTCTTGTCCGATCACTTTCGATCGCAGAGACCACCCCACTAGTATCCATCATGGCGAATCCGCCGCATTGGTCCTAGACCCCATCATCGATGGATTTCACCTCACTCGAGTCCTTATGGACGGCGGCAGCAGCCCGAACCTGCTCTATCAGGATACAATGTGCAAAATGGGTATAGATCCCTCGAGGATCAAACCCACGAAAACCACCTTTAAGGGCGTCATCCCAGGTGTAGAGGCCCGTTGCACGGGCTTAATCATACTGGAAGTGGTCTTCGGATCTCCGGACAACTTCCGATGCAAGGAGTTAATCTTCAATATCGTCCCGTTCCGCAGTGGCTATCACGCACTGCTCGGGCGAACCGAATTTGCAAAATTCAATGCGGTACCGCATTATGCATACCTCAAGCTCAAGATGCCAGAACCTAGGGGGGTCATAACAGTCAATGGAAATACAGAACGCTCACTCCGCACGGAAGAGCACACTGCGGCCCTCGCAGCAGAAGCACAAAGCAGCCTTCTAAGGCAAACCACCAATTCGGCAATACAGCCCCCGGACACCGTCAAGCGAGTCTAGAGTAACCTGCAACAGGATCTCCTGGCATGTTCAGAGCTCGCCTAGCAATTCAGCACCCATCCTAGTCCCATTCAAGCGACGAAATCCGTGCTGCGCGTACATAATTACACACTGAAAATACCATGGGCATAGGCGGGGGCACAATCAGGGCACGTCCCGCAATGCGGCTTAACCGCCCTAGGGGCTGCATACCTTTATCATTTTTTCTCTCTCAGGACCTTACTCTCTGGAAGCCCTTTCCGGCAGTAGGATTGCCAGACACATTATGGGAAGGAACAACCAAGGAGGCAAGAAACTAAGACGTACAAGGGAACCCCCAGGTGGTCTCTAATAATAATCGATATACCCGCTTTTTACTATCATTACGCAACTTGCCCTTGGATAGGACATGTCAAATAGTCCTATTTTTTGCTTATTGCACTACTTGTATCAGTACGCTTCAACATATTATTTAAATAACAATGCATAGCATTAGTCTATTATTACATTATCCATCCCTTTTTTCTTATATGTTCATTTACAACAACTTGCACCCGTACACTCTGGTATGGTCAGTACGCCAGGGGCTTTCGTTTACCCCATAATACGGCGTGAGAAGTCCGAACACTTTCGACAGTGCGGCACCCCGAACTTATAGCATTATATGCATCAGCTCCGAATCATGTCTTGGGTTAATAGTTGGGTTTGCCCGGCTCCCATGTTTTGGTACCTTACGTTCCGCTATATCGGCTAAGGTAGCGCTGGGAGAACTACTGCGATTGTGTCCCGATTCTTCCGGACGAGCACCACGGTAGAGAAAGCCGAAAACTTACTGTCATGATAAGGCGAGAGTTGGTCGCTGTTCGAGAGGTCTCAAGTCCTTAAAGACTTTTTCCGCTTCGGGCGAGGAGTCGGCCTTGTCCGACTTAGGCATATATAGCGCCCCAAATTCGGCCTTCCGAATACTAGGGGCTTCGCCAAAATTTAAAATTGTAGACTTCTATGGCTAAGTGAGAGTGATAAAACCTTATGGTCCGATTGCCTGGTTCCTTGTGCAGAACACCTCCCTCGAAGGACCCAAAATTGGGATAAAGAGTGCTCAGGTTTATCCCGAACACCCCAGTACTAGTTACATGGGGGCAGAAGCCGACGACTGGCCAACTCTCAGATTTTATAAACGGCAGCACAGAAGGTAATATTTTAAATTCAAAAAGCATTGCATAGCGCAAATGAACTCGTTTCATATTACATCTCCGGCACATTCCTCTGCCACAAGGCGGGAATCAGGACACTATCATAATACATTTCGGGGCAGCGATGCTCCTTGCCCTCCGGTGGCCCCTCCTTCATCAGCTTCACGGCATCCAGCTTCGCCCAGTGCACCTTCGCCCGTGCAAAAGCCCTGCGCGCATCCTCGATACAGACGGACCGCTTTATGACTTCAAGCCGTGGGCAGGCATCCACAAGCCGCCTCACCAGATCGAAGTAGCTGCTAGGCAGGGGATCGCCATGCCACATCCGGACTATAAGACCCTTCATGGCTTGTTCGGCCGCCTTGTGAAGCTCGACCAGTTGCTTCAGCTGGTCGCTCAAGGGCATTGGGTGTTCGGTCCCAGTATACTGGGACCAGAACAACTTTTCCGTCGAGCTCCCCTCCTCAGCTCGGTAAAACTCTACGGCATCCAGTACACTGCGGGGAAGATCTGCGAACGCTCCTGGAGAGCTCCGAACTCGGGTAAGTAAAAGGAAAGTTTCCTTCACATGCTTGCTTTGCATAATGAATGCCTTACCCGCTGCTATCTTCTTCACCGCATCAATCTCCTGGAGGGCCTTGTGGGCTTCAGCCTTGGCGCTCCGTGCGCTTTCGAGCGCCTTCGCAAGCTCGGACTCTCGCATCTCAGAGTCAAGCTCCAAGGACTCGTGTTTTTTGGAGAGAGCCTCTAGATCTTGCTGCACCTCGCCTACCCGGGCTTCTTACTTTTCCCGCTTAATGCGCTCCTTGGCCGCTTTGTCTTCGGCCTCGGACAGCGCCTTCTTCAGGGTCGCCACCTCGGTCGTGGCCCCTGGCAAAATTCATGATGATGCTATTACTTTACAACCGAATTTCTTTTTAATATGTAGACAAGGTATTGCTTAAGTTTGCTCTCCTCGAGCTGCCTCTTGGTAAGGCCGAGCTCATCCTCGGACCGCTCAAGGTCCTGCTTCAGTGCAGCGACCTCCGCAGTACGTGGGGCAGCGGCCAACAGTGAAGCCTGCATATGCATATAGACATATTCTGATTAGACTCCTGAGTCATTATTTGATCCTTTATTCGGCCTTTCTCCGTGAACGCCAAATAGAGCATCAGGGGCCACTGTCTATGCGGTAATATTTTCTTAGGAGGCTGGCACAAGCTTCGACCAATCCGTTTTTGGCGGACTGGACCTTCTCGATCACTGCACTCATGATAGTGCGGTGCTCGTCGTCGATGGAAGCGCTGCCGAAGCGCTTCCAGCAAGTTGTCCAGCACCTCTGGATGGAAAGAGGCCACCAACACGGGCTGCTTGCCCCTCTTAGTGGGGGATCGCCTGCCGGAGTCCGGAACCACCAAAGGTTCCGGCGCAGTGTTCGGCTGGGGGCCGAACTTGGAGCCCGTGGGAGTCTTGCTCCCTTTGCGCCCATGGTCTGGAAGGTCGCCTCGAGGCGCCCCCAGGACTACATCCCCTCGGCTCGGTGCCTTTTGAGACAACACCTCGACGTTGTCCGTAGGGAAAGGGGTGGAGGCGATCAAAAGTGAATCACTATTCATATCCGATGAGTCCAAAGAACCATCCGACGAAGATACGTCGAGACGGGCTCGGGACAGACTGCATAATCATATTCGGCGTGAGGAGAAGCAGTGCAATAAAACATACCATGAATTACTATGGTATCCGGATACTTACGACTTTGCCAGGGCTTCTCCCTGGGTAACCACTCATCGCCACTATGGGCGGCCATCGTGGAGCAGTCCGGAAGGAGGGTCCTTCCCTTCTTGGACCCTTCGGCCTCCCCGGTTGGGGCGGCCTTCCTTTTCTTGTCTCCCCCAGCTGGGGGGGGGGAACTTTCCTCTTCCTCCTCCTTGTTTTCGTGGGAGGAGTGCGCGTCGGAGTTATCAGACGATGAGTCCGATATAACCGGGTGCCGGAGACCCTTTTGGGTCCCCGTGGCCTTCTTCTTGGCCTTCTTCACCGGCACCTCGTAAGGCGCCGGAACCAGCATCTCCGTTAGGAGAGCATCTGCGGGATCTTCAGGCAGGGGGCTGGGCAATCGATCTACTCCGCTGTCTCTACCCAGTCCTGTTAATGGCATGGGAGCTTAGATCCCGCACATGATTAAACTGGGGAAAATAAATATCCTGTGAGATATAAAAACTTACCGGATTGGCATGGCGGTTTGCGCTGAGTCCGCGGTCCTCAGTAAGGGGAGGAGGTACCTCGACGCCCTTGAACAGCACCCTCCAAACGTCCTTGTGCGTCGTGTCGAAGAGCTCTCGCAGCGTCTGGTGCTTGGCCGGGTCGAACTCCCACAAATTGAATGCCCGTCATTGACACGGGAGAATCCGGCGAAAGAGCATGACCTGGACCACGTTTACGAGCGTGATTTTCTTGCTCATCATGTTCTTGATGCAGGTTTGGAGTCCGGTCAGCTCTACCGGGGAACCCCAGGACAGGCCCTTCTCTTTCCAGGAGGTGAGCCGTGTGGGGATTCCGGATCGAAATTCGGGGGCCTCCACCCAGTTGGTGTCGTGCGGCTCGGTGATGTAGAACCACCCCAATTGCCACCCCTTTATGGTCTCCACATAGGAGCCTTCAAGCCAGGTGACATTAGGTATTTTCCCACCATGGCGCCTCCGCACTCTGCTTGCTGGCCGCCCACCACCTTCGGTTTAACATTGAAGGTCTTCAGCCACAGGCCGAAGTGGGGCCTGATGCGGAGGAAGGCCTCGCACACGACGATAAATGCCGAGATGTTGAGGATGAAATTGGGGGCCAGATCATGAAAATCTAGCCCGTAGTAGAACATGAGCCCGTGGACAAATGGGTGAAGGGGAAATCCCAGTCCGCGGACAAAGTGGGTAAGGAAAACTACCTGTCGGTGTCAAAACCGGCGGATCTCGGGTAGGGGGTCCCGAACTGTGCGTCTAAGGCGGATGGTAATAGGAGGCAGGGGACACGATGTTTACCCAGGTTTGGGCCCTCCCGATGGAGGTAATACCCTACGTCCTGCTTGATTATTCTTGATGATATGAGTAGTACAAGAGTTGATCTATCATGAGATCAAAGAGGCTAAACCCTAGAAGATAGCTTATGGTATGATTGTCTGTTGCCCTACGGACTAAACCCTCCGGTTTATATAGACACCGGAGGGGGCTAGGGTTACACAAGGTCGGTTACAAAGGAGGAGATATACATATCCATATTGCCTAGCTTGCATTCCACGCCAAGTAGAGTCCCATCCGGACACATGACGAAGTCTTCAATCTTGTATCTTCATAATCCGATAGTCCGGCCAAAGGATATAGTCCGGCTGTCCGGAGACCCCCCTAATCCAGGACTCCCTCAGTAGCCCCCGAACCAGGCTTCAATGACGATGAGTCCGGCGCGCAGTATTGTCTTTGGCATTGCAAGGCGGGTTCTTCTCCAAATCTTGAATATCTATAAAGTAGTGTCCGGCTCCTATAAATGTTGGACTTCTAGGCTTCTCTGCCCAATAAGTGCCACCCTCCACGCGTCGAGCGAATGCGAGGAGCCAGGGCATTTTTACATTCACCCCCCTAGCCAGGTAAATAAATTGTCTATTAAAGGGATGGGGATTCTTAGATCCAATCCACACCCTCCTCCCCCAGCGAAAATCCATCGAAGCGTGCTCGGAAAAATCCATCCCATCATGGCTGACCACCGCAACTCCTCCTCTCGCCCCCGTAGCCCTAAGCCCGATGATTGGGAGAGGTGTTGCGTCCCGCACAGTCGTTTTGTAGAGCTGCAGACCCAGGGATTTCTCCCTCCGGCGCATTTGGTCCCTGTCCGAGCCGGGCTCGCCACCTATAATGGCGGGGAGCAAGCGGAGAGCTTCCCCAGCCCCTCCAAGGGGGGAGCGGGTGTGCCTTGTCCCTTACTTACTAAGGGGACTCGTATTTCCAATCATCTGTTCCTCCGCGGGCTCCTGGAGTTTTACGGCCTCCAACTGCACAATTTCACCCCTGCTTCCATATTACACATCGCCAGATACGTTGCCCTTCGCGAGCAATTTCTGGGCTGCGAGGCTCATTTCGAGCTGTGGAAGCGGTTATTTTGCCTTGTTCCCCGCACACAAAAGGGGTTACTTTATTAAGTGGGCGGAGCCGAAATATGGCGCATCACCGAAACCGGATACCTGTTCGGTACTCCGAAGAAGATGTCCGAAGATTGGCCTTCGGAGTGGTTTTATATGGAGGACGTCCCCCTTCCAGACCCTGTTTGGCGGGGTCTTCCTGAGTTCAACAATGCTCCTCTGAAGAAACGCCGAAGCTGGCGCCCACGGAGCCCCCAGGAGGAAGACAACGGAGAAGTCCTCTACCTGATGAACTGGATTAAAGCGCTGGCTCAATCAGGATTGACAATAATCGAGGTTATGTTAGTATGCATAATGCAGGGAGTGCAGCCACTTCAATATCGAGGGCACCCCCTATGGTGGTTTTACGGGGAAGATGATGCCATCCGTTGTGGGCGTAAGGGACCGGACTCTGCTACCGCTTTAGCAAAAATTCTGTCCGAGTTGTTCAAGGGAGAGGAAGAGGAGTTCATCCGTATCAAGCCAAGGGATGGATTCTCCATGTACAACCCTCCAAGCTGGGTGAGTTATACCTCTTTACTCCCATTCTTCCCGCATTCTTCGTCGTAGGTACTCACCTTGCCATTTTACGGCAGGAACTGCTAAAAGCTATAAGGGAGATCAATAGCCCATCTCCACAAACAAAGGACCCTGGCCGGGCCCTCGGTCCCGGACTCGAAGAGGATCCAGACATATTCATGGAGCTGATAGACAGGCAATTCTATCAATTGAGCTGCAATGACGCCATGGTGGCCATAACGGCCGACTATCCCGGGATGCTCCCTGCGTCGCACGTAAGAAAAACCAAAATCCCAACTCCAAAAAAGGATCTCCTTTTAGACACTTCACCCACCGTACACATATGGTGTTTTACAGGGAAGGCATTCGGGACGCCATGCCGAACCTGCAGTAACTCGCCAACAAGAGGCACCGAAGCCGGGTAGGCCAAAAAGGAAGGCGGTCAGGACGGAGACGTCGACACAGAGGTATGACACAAAACCTCGCTCCGTGGTTGTCGTCTTTCTCAAAATGCAATGGCATCCATGTTTCTTTAATAGAAAAAACTCTTGCCGGACTATATTCGGAGAGGCCGCCGATCATGCCTCCACCAGTCGGGCCCCAGGGCCGGACATAGAGGCGGAAGCCAACATGGGGTGGACGCCGGATGCTCCTCCTATAGAGGATGCAGATAGACTATCCGCTACAAATTCAGAAGTGGAGAGCGCCATGAATCATAGGCGTCGCCGGGCCGTACTCCGTGATGATTGTTTCTCGCAGAGGCATTTGATGCCTTCAATTCCGGAGACGCGTACATCCGTGCTGCTCAAAATGGTCTAGCCCGAGCCACGGACCAGTATGTAAGGGATATACGGGTAAGCAAATCTGACGATTATATGTATCAGTAGCCCCCGAGACTTGAAACAGTTGACGCAACTGATTTAAGCATCATTATTCACGCAGGTTCTTACGGAGAAGAATTCCCAATTGTCTCAAGAGCTGGATGAGTGCAAGGCCCAGCTGGAAGCCGCTGTTGCCGCATTGAAGGAGTCCAAAAAGGGTCCCCCTGGTACCTCTTTTGTTTATTGCAAAGAATATCGGTACCAGGTAGTATGCGACATGTATGCACACCTAACAATAGATGTTGCAGGTGGCCCCAGAGTGAATCCAGAGGCCGTGGAGGCGGATACAACGTGTGATAATCGACAGCGAAATGCTGGCGAGCGCGTGCTGACGCGAGTCAGTCAGGAGAAAAATGATCTCCAAGATGCTAATATCTGGCTGGGCGTGGAACTGAAGGATGTCTGAGCCCAGCTTGCGGACTCCGTGAAGGGGAATAAACGGCTTCGGCGCGGCATTTTTAGTAAGTTCTTGAACGAACTTTTTAAAGGAGTTCAGCAGAGAAGCCTGCTAACAGCGTTATGTCTGTAGATATGCTGACGGGTCGTCCTGCGGAGGAGATGCCCGGGTCTTCGGGCGATCTTCTACCAGATCTCTCACAACTGCACGAACAAGTTTGGCAGGTGATGCAGAATATTGCCCAATCCTTGTGGCCATCCGCGTCCCCGCCAGGAGGCATCGGGGAGCTTATAGAGAAGCTCAAGGGAGCGCGACGGCGCTTCCGATTATGGAAGATATCAGCCTGCCGACAAGGTGCAAGGGAAGCCTGGGCTATGGTGAAGACACGAAATACCAAGGCCGACCCAAACCACATGGCCGAGGTCGGACCTGTGGGGCCCGATGGGAAAGAGATCCCCGTCAGTTTAGTGTATGATCAAGTAGAATTAGCTGCAAAGTATTCCCAACAGGATTGTAGGCTAGACAGCCTGTTGGATGGTATGGAAGAAGAATTTAATTAGTCTTAGTGACTGTGTACTTCAAGTGACATATGTAATGTCCCTAGCCAGATTGTAAATCATTTGTCATGGCGGACCTTTTCGCTTCGACCTCTGGACCCGATAGTCCGGAGTGTATCGGAATACCCACTCGGTTATATAAGAACCGGGGTATGCATGGAAACCAGGCGTAGGGGTCATAAGTGCTTGAACAGACAAGTACCCAACTAGCTATGTTATATTACATGGATATCAAGAAACATCTTCCAGGGAGAATAGTTCCGTTAAGGGTTCCTTTCCCTGGGTATGCATGCCCTAATGTGCATGTCCGAATTGTGAGACGCAGGCTAAAAACATCCGGGGGCGTGTAGTAATTTAAATGAAAGTCATCTTTTATTAACCGAACGAATATTCCCTTAAGAACGCTAGCTTTCGGCTTCACCCAGTCTGAGGTACACATCCGGCTGACCTGGCAGTAACAATCGCAGAGGTGCTTCCCTTATGCCCTAGCCGAATTAATGGGAACGTAGGGCATAAATACAAGAGCCAGGCAACCCAGCTTGGCCAAAACTAAAGTCATATCGATGCATATAATGGCGAGAAAGGTACATGCGGAAGAATAACACATGTGTGGGGCATAAAGCCCGGAAAGGTAATTAGATTAAGCTTCTGTATAGAAAGCTCCTAGGTATATTGAGCGCGGTTAGCGCATCAAGATTGTGTAACCAAGACACAAGTGTAGCCCTTTAGGGCCTTAAAGGAAAAATAGAGAAAGAAAGAGAGAAAAAACAAATGTGCAAAAAATTGATGGAGGTAAGGAGATGAACATAGAGTCCGACGCTAGGCGTAGAATATTCGGAGTCTGGCTGCGTTCCATGGGTTTGGCTCGAGTCGATTATCCGATGCATCCCGCAGACGGTACGCTCCACCAGTCAGAACCTGGTCGATAATGAAGGGACCTTCCCATTTGGGCTTGAGCTTGTTCTTTTTCTTCTCCGGCAGGCGTAGAACTAGTTCGCCAACGTTATAGGTTTTGGCCCATACTTCTCTGCTTTGATACCTTCGAGCCTGTTGCTGATAGAATGCAGAACGGGCCTTTGCTACATCGCATTTATCCTCCAGGGCATCCAAACTATCCTGCCGATCGAGCTCTGCCTCTCTTTCTTTGTACATGCGCACTCGAGGTGAGTCATGAATTATGTCGCAAGACAGCACTGCCTCAGCGCCGTACACCATAAAACGGTGTGTATCTGGTAGTGCGATTTGGCGTGGTCCGCATCCCCCATAGTACGGAGTCGAGCTCGTCTACCCAATGCGTGTCTGATTCCTTGAAGGACCGCACTAATCTGGGTTTAATGCCGCTCATGATAAGACCATTCGCTCGTTCGACTTGACCGTTAGTTTGCGGATGATAGACAGAAGCATAATCGAGCTTAATACCCATGTTGTTGCACCAAAGTTTCACCTCGTCGGCTGTAAAGTTCGTGCCGTTGTCAGTGATGATGCTGTGGGGGACGCCATAATGGTGTACAACCCCGGATATGAAGTCTATCACCAATCTGGATTCAGCCGTTTTGACAGGTTTGGCTTCTATCCATTTGGTGAATTTATCCACCATGACCAGTAAGTATTTTTTCTATGGGTTCCCCCTTTGAGGGGTCCGACCATATCAAGCCCCCAGACCGCAAAGGGCCAGGTAATGGGGATTGTTTGGAGGGCGGTAGGTGGCATGTGTCTTTGGTTTGCAAAAAGCTGGCAACCAACACAATGTTGGACCAGATGCTGTGCATCTGCCCGGGCCGTCAGCCAATAAAAACCTGTGCGGAAGGCCTTGCTTACAAGGGCCCGGGCTGCGGCATGGTGTCCGCCGAGTCCGGCATGGATTTCTGCCAAAAGCTTCCGCCCTTCCTCTTCGGAGATGCACCTTTGAAGGACTCCGGTTGTGCTTTTCTTATAAAGCTCTCCCTCGTGGACCTTGTAGGATTTAGATCGCCGCACTATGCAGCGTGCCTCATTTTGGTCCTGGGGTAGTTCCTGCCTAGTTAGGTAGGCCAGGAATGGTTCTGTCCACGGAGCGATGACAACCATTATCACGTGGGCTGAAGGTGTTATTTCGGTGGCGGAACCTCTGATTGTGTCAGGGTGTTCGTTATCTGGGGTTGTGGCCGGGTCCGGACTATTTTTGCCGGTGTCCCCTTCCCATACCACGGATGGTTTGAATAGTATTTCCAGGAAGATGTTCAGTGGGACAGGGTCACGTTTAGCGCCGATACGGGCAATGATGTCCGCCGCCTGGTTGTTTTCCTGAGCCACATGGTGGAATTCAAGCCCCTCGAACCGAGCTTACATTTTGAGGACGACGTTGCGACATGCCGCCATTTTTGGATCCTTGGCATCGAAGTCTCCATTTATTTGGGATATTGCGATGTTCGAGTCCCCACACACCTCTAGGCGTTGACTGCCCATGGAGATTGCCATCCAGAGACCATGTAGAAGGGCCTCATATTCGGCCGCGTTATTGGAGTCTATATATAGTATTTGGAGCACGTATTGTACTGTATCTCCGGTGGGGGACGTCAGGACGACGCCAGCCCCGAGACCAGCCAGCATTTTAGAGCCGTTGAAGTGCATGATCCAATTGGAGTATGCGCCGTACTCTTTAGGGAGTTCGGCTTCCGTCCATTCGGCGACGAAATCAGCCAATACTTGTGACTTAATGGCTCGCCGAGGTTTTTATGTTATGTTGAACGGGAGGAGCTTGATGGCCCGCTTGGCAATCCGGCCCGTTGCATCACGGTTGTTTATTATGTCATTGAGTGGTACTTCGGAGGCCATCGTGATTGAACACTCTTGAAAGTAGTGTCGTAATTTCCGGGATGCCATGAATACCGCATATACAATATTTTGATAATGTGGGTGCCGTGATTTGCATGGGGTGAGGATGGTGGATACATAATATACCGGCTTTTGAAGTGGGAATTTATGTCCGTCCATCTCTCGTTCGACGACGAGCACTGTGCTTACAACTTGATGAGTTGCCGCTATATATAATAGCATTGGTTCACCCACAGTTGGCACGGCCAAGATTGGGTTGGTGGCCAGGATGGCTTTTTATTTCTTCCAGTCCGGCCGTGGCTGCGTCCGTCCACTCGAAGTGTTCGGTGCACCGAAGAAGGCGATAAAGGGGAAGTGCCTTTTCTCCTAATCGGGAGATAAAGCGGCTTAAAGCCGCCACACATCCAGTCAATTTCTGGATTTGCTTGAGGTCAGTTGGGATAGCCAACTGCGACAGAGCCCGAATTTTAGTCGGATTTGCTTCAATTCCTCTACTGGAGATGATGAAGCCCAGGAGCTTTCCGGTAGGAACACCGAAAACACATTTTTCCGGATTGAGCTTAATGTCGTATGTTCGGAGATTGGTAAATGTGAGCCTCAAGTCGTCTATTAAAGATTCGATGTGTTTGGTTTTAATGACCACATCGTCTACATATGCCTCCATAGTCTTGCCGATCTGCTTTTCCAGACATGTCTGGATCATGCGCTGATATGTTGCGCCGGCGTTTTTGAGCCCGAAGGGCATTGTGTTAAAACAGAAGGGGCCGTATGGAGTGATAAATGCCGTTGTGGCTTGAGGATCTGTTAACCCATTAACAGCCCCGACCAATGGGGATTTTCCACGTGTAAAATCATCATTGGCTAGAGGAAACACGTGTCGGCTCATCGTCGGGACAGATGCATCCAGTCACTGACAGAAGGCGCCTATGATACGTCGACACGTGGCACGGCCCAACAAGTTTAAATGGGCCGGCCCAACTAGAGGCCCACAAGATTTTGTGGACCATAATGGGCCGGCCCAGCTAAAGGCCCACGAGATTTTGCAGACCATAATGGGCTGGCCCAGCTAAAGGCCCACAAGATTTTGCGGGCCATAATGGGCCGGCCCAGGTAAAGGCCCACAAGATTTTTTTGTGCCATAATGGGCCGACCCAGGTAAAGGCCCACAAGATTCTTGCGGGTCATAATGGGCCGGCCCAGCTAAAGGCCCACGAGATTTCGCCGACATTGATGGGCCGGCCCAGCTATAGGCCCACAAGATTTTGAGGACCCTAGTAGGCCGGCCCATTAACCGGCTGCCATGTTTTGGGCCAAATGCCGGCCCATTTTTGATCCGGTCCATTAATGGCCTGCCACGCTCCGGGCCTAATAGTGGCCCATATGAGATCCGGCCCGTTAAAAGCCTACCACGTTCTGGGCCAAATTACGGCCCAGATCAGGTCCGGCCCTTTAAGAGGCTTTGGGCTCAATTATGGCCCATATGAGATTCGGCCCGTCAACTGGACACTATGCTTTTGGGCCCACTTGCTAAAGGCCCACTTAGTAATTCGGCCTGATATTAGTTTTGGCATGTTAAGGGCCCGTTTAACATTTCAGCCCTATATTAATTTCGGCCTGTTAAAAGCCCGTCATATAGTTGGGCCTAACTACGACCCCAGTTTGCATCCGGTCTACTCGCAGCCGATATCTGATTGGGCCAAACAAGGACCCAGACAATTTTGGCTTGTTAAAAGTCCGTGATTTGATTCGCACAATCATGGGCCGGTGTTCATTTCGGGCTGCTGCGTAACTAGTAGGAATTAAGAACAAACCTACTCTATACAATAAAGAAATTACGGCATAGTAACTAAGAATAAACCTACACTACACAATAAAGGATTTAAGGTATATTACATCCACTGGGCATCAAAGTTCGCCACCAGTGATCATAAAGCACAACGAAGAAGCAGATTACAAAAACTGGGCACCATTGCAGCGTAACAAAATAATACTGAACCAAGACCACTTCCAAGACAGTTCAAGAAAGGTTAGCCTTGCGGGGGAACTGCTGCGCAAGCTGCTGAGCAAGGCTATGAGACCGGCCTAGCATGTCGGTCATAGCTTCCAGGTGTAGCTATTTAGCGATGAGGTTCTCATTGGTGTTCTCCGCAATCTTTCTTAGAGATAGGACTTCAAGTCGAAGTTGAGTTGCAGAATGCCTTTCTGCTAGAACTTGGGACTGAAGAAGTCGAACTGATTCAGACAACGAATTCTGTGAGCTTGTCTGACTGTTAGTCTCAAGTAACTTGAACACTGCACCAAGACAAGACTTTGGGGTTGTCTCGCTATCATCAAGATGTTTTGCCTTCTTTGCTGCAATATATGTTGGGTTTGTCTCACAGCCTTCAGCAAACTTGTGCATGCCATCACGCATATCACCCTGAAACAAAGCAGAGAGATGACAGGTTTTGCACATGTATAAACAAACATGATAACTGTTCTGTCAATTCTATCCAATTTCAAATTAGAATATAAAGAGTATGTTTAAAATATCAATAGCATAATTTGGCATTGTTCATAATGCGGAGAGCTTCACCACACTACTGGATTACCATGTCAACATAACAAGCATAGATGAAGGGCAAAGAAAATCATTGTATCTATTTTGGATAATGTGCATGGCATGTTGTTCATATATCAGCCACATCAGTAAGATTAAATAGGAGATGACAAGGTGAAAACGTGGGCTGCTTCACCACACACTGGATTATAGATCCACAAAAACAAGCATACATATAGGGAGTATTAAGTAATGTGCATGGTATGAATAAGGAATTTGGTTTTACAAGTAAAACTTAGAACTTACGGTTCTTACGAACATGCATTTTGGTAGAAATAGCAAACTAAACAACAGTAAATGATGGGGAGTATGAGCAAATTAAACAGAAGTTGAGGATAAAGGCTTTAAAAGGACTGACTTACATTAACAGTTAACACCGACTTTATAATGCCCTTCTCCATGGCAAGGGAAGGATAACTCAAGAATTTCAGCACATAATCTTCTTCATAAGCATTGCCTGTACTCTACATTTTGTAGAGAGTAATTATAGATATGATAATACTGGAAGGGATAGAGGATAATGAAGATAAGATGCAGATTGATGCTACATAATCAACTACCAATCCCTGGAAGTACAAGCGTTACTGGAAAAAATGTACTGACAAGAGCAATGTGCTACACTTCTGCACTGGCATTGTCTGTGTATTCTACTTGTTGGTAAGATTAAATATTGATCTGATCTTTTTTAGTAAATGGTGGGCGAGGGAGATAAGATGCAGAATGCTACAAAATGAACCAATCCCTCTTCCCATAATACAAGAGTGTTTTGAACACTGGTGTACTATACAAAACGTTCTTATATTATGGGATGGAGGGAGTATCTGTTAATGTAAGTACAGTGATAGACCATGTTCAGTCCTTACAAGAGGACTGCAGAGCTAAACCTATTCAAAAGCATTGGGTTGATTCTAAATTTATGTAAGAGTCCATACGGATCTTATAATGTCCACCAAATGGATGATTACGAGGCTAACATGTGCAGTGATGCTACATAATCAAATAGCTATGAAAGTAAGTATGGTCATACATGGCAAGAGGTACTCACAAGAGCAATGCAGTTTGCAGTATAGTTGCGAGATTCTATGGTCCCTTGAGAACGAATGTTCTTCTACTAACAGTTTTCGTACAAGTGAGACATTAAGGCAAATGCAGAAATGTAGTTCAAATTGTGATGTGATATCATAGACAGTACCTTACGCTGCAGCCGAGACCAATGTGTAACAAGATTATTCCGGTCACCATCGGATAAATGTAGCACCGGAGACTTTACAGAAATTTCATTCAGAGGCTTTCCATCGAAGTGCGCTTGCCTCAGGTAGGAATGATACTTCATCAACGAGTGCTTGAAAAGCGCAACCAACCCTTGCTCGTCATCACAATCCAGTTTGCGCCTCGCCTATTTAAAAGAATGAAATCTTGTGTCTTCTGTCAGCAGAAACATATGCAGTAATGACCATGAATAACATTAGTACATTACTTACGCGTAAGTTGCGGAGAAAGACTGGAAATTGTTCTGTGTCTGCGGTATAATCTTTCCATGAAGGAGAGATGCACACAAAATTCCTGACAACAACATAAGCTTCGTCTTCTAAACTGGGAAGAAATGGAACAGGGGTCCTATTTGCTGCAATTGGGGCTCTCTCTGGTTCGAAAAGGGATTTGGCAACTGGATTTGGTGTACTCTTTGCTGGAATGGGGGTTTTGCGTCGTACAGCTGGTGCTATGTCAACTGGCATAATCATACTGTTTGCTGCAGTTGGGGTCTGCTGAGTTGGGGCATCAGAAATGACCAGTGTAGTAGGGCTAGAGTCTGCTAGAGTTGGGGTATTTTGTGGGTCAGGTGATATTGCAACTACACCTAATGGGCTATTTGATTTATCAGGTGCCACTACCTTTTCCAAATACTTTGCTTGTGCTCCTCCACGATCAGCAATCGCCCTCTTCCTTTTGAACGTCTGATACACAAGAACAACATTTGAATGGATAAATATGGTATGATGACAGATGGAATATGTACTAAAAATGGATAGGCAGGGCGTATTCACATACACGATGTGTAAACTAAGCTAATGGCAGTTCAACAAAGTAGAAGCAATGCAAAGCATCAGTTGCAAGATATGTGCGAGCAATGTAACCTTGGAAAGTTAGAGCAAGTACCTTGATGGGTGAATAAGATAGGGCATCTTCCTCTGACTCCTCCACTAGGGAGCTACATTCACTTAGGTCTCCCTCTAGCTCAGAATCACTGTTAGGATCAGATTCTGAGCATGAATCTGTAGGTGGAGAGTGTTTGCATTGCATTGCATCCAGACTTGATTTCAGTCCCTTAATGCCAAGTTTGACAGCCATGGCATTGTTCTGCTTTATTCTTTTCATGCGCGCAAGCTCATAATCATTATGATGCTGTTCAGAATCTGAGATTCATGAAAACATAAAAAGTAGTCAGATTATCTATGGAATGCATTGCGGTTTCAACTTGGAGAGTGTCCCCTATAAACCCCTGCATATGCAAAGTTCACCTCCCCAACCGTGCTGACCAGACCACACACACAGATACACACCTGAGCGCAAACATGCATTTTCGAAACTAATTTAGGAACATTTAGCTGACCAATTAAACAACTCTGTTTTAATAATATCAGATTCGTATTTGAACAACTAAGCTTGTTTAGCTTGATGGGTGGAGCAGTGTTATTATGACACAAAGCATGTATTCTGATCGTATAGTGATCATAAAAGGGGGAAACTCTAAGCATATATTTTTTAGCAAAAGAGGGTTTCCCCTCTGATTTCTATTAAAGAAACCACCACGGAACCAACATGATCAATTAAACCCTAAGTATGATCAATTAAACCGTATTATGGCTGTGCGATGGCAGATTTGAAGCTGCAAATCGGAGAAATGATATTTAGCATCCATTGTTTGCTTCGAACTAAGAACTAAATTCTAAGAGATGAAAAGAAAGTAGAGTAACCAAGTTAAGATCTATTTTCTGGTTGAGATCAAAAAGTTGAGGAGATATGAAGTACCACCTCTCTTGCGGCGCTGTGTAGGCATCGGGGGTGCGATGGCTGTCAGTGGCGTTCAAGCAGATCTGCGACGGTAGACGGGTGAATCGAGGGATAAGTCCCGTTGCGGTGGAAGAGAAGGTTGTGTGAGCGGCCCCGGCAAAGAGGACGACAGCGCCGATGAAGCGAGAGGACGCGATGCAAGGCTATTGGTCCGTCGCCGTGGATGAGAAACGTCCATCTCTAGCAGTGGACGACGCGGTCTTGGTAGGCGCTCCGGCATGGTGGAGGACGGTGGCGATGGATGTGGTGGAGGACGGCGGTGATGGATGGGGTGGCGGACGGAGGCTGGTGTGGGAATGGGGTGTTCTATCGTGGACGGTGTATGAATGGGAAAATGGAGGGAGAGGTACGGGGAACCATGTTTTTGGGACATGCCTGTCTGAAATATGGGAAAGTTACGAACTTATCCCCCGTTTCAAATTTGGACGTCTCGTCGGTTGGGGATAGGACGGTAATCTCGCATCTCCCAAATATTTGTCGGTAACTATTTCGGGCAGGAGAGGGTGTTTTGCCGCCCACGGTTGGCGCCCACGATGTATGAATGGGGCTGACAGGTAGGGCGGTTGTGTCACGTTTGATGGAAGTTACACATCTGCCCCTATTTAAAATATTATCCTACATCTATTTCGGACGAGGAGAGGGTGTTTTGCCGCCCACCGTGTATGAATGGGGAATGGAGGGAGAAACATAGGTCTTTTGGACGAGCTTGAATCAAATGAGTTTTGCCGCCCATGTTTGACGCCCACCGTGTCGGAATGGGCTCAGAGGCGGCCGTGTCACGTCTAATTGAAGTTACTAACCTACCCCTATTTAGAGCAGTGGAAATTGGGCCGATGGATTGTCCGTGTAATGGGTAGACAGTAATTTCCATCTCCCAAACACTTGGCTTCGGGCAGCCGATGTGGGAGTGGTCATTTTGCTGTTTCTTTCGAATTTTGGGACAACAAGCATCCACGTTTACCCTGGCAACTAAATTCGAATCCATTTTGTATTCCTATATGAATCTTTATAAATCATTCTATGTGTTCTTATATATCTTCAAAAGGACGACAAAGATGTATTCCACTGTCATATATGACTATGGTTTACAAATGCCGATACTCAAATTCAGAAACTAGAATCTAGTTTAAGATGAATTCGAATATTTGGAACACTTCATGTCCAACTCAAATGTCACACGCAGCATAATGTGTACTCCCATTTAGATATGTACACAAGCGATGTATCAAGATTCAAATACCGAGTCAATCAACCAAGAATGTACGGAACTAACAGACATATAAACACTTATAGAGTATATTGATCAATAATATTAACTAACATACATAAGCCAGGCCGCTGTACTTTTTTTGGGCTACAACAGCATCCTTTTTTTAGCCAGCATCTTGGCCCTTTCCGATGCGTGCCACTTATGGTCCATCTATACTACTATTGCTGAATGCACATTCAGCCCGATTGGCATATTTGTAGGTCTGGCACAACAATCCAAATGAAATGTCTCTGAGTCTTATCAATTAATACAGACTTGTGCTCAAATAAAATTACAAATAAAAAAACAAAAAAAAATTATTACATGATCTCTAAAACAAATGGTTTGATTGATTACATGAACAGACAACACAAAGGTTATTCAACTGTGGAAAGAACATTTCACCTATGATTTACCAAGTAGGAATTTAATTTCCTTTTTTCCTTCAGGACCTTAACAATCTGGTCAGTCTCAGCTTGCTTCGTTTTGTAATCCACCAAATATTTAATGGTTGCCTTGAGTACTGCTTGTGATTGTGTTGTTTGCTTCCTCAACATGTCAACTTCATCTCTAAGTGCAGAAGCATAATCTCTTTCTACCACTAGTTTAGCCTCTAGAGCATCAGCAGTTGGCAATTCATAATGCACGATTGGGCCGGTGCCACTGCTGTGGGATGATGCAACGACCATGGGGACCTCGCTCTTTGATCTTGGGCTAACCTATTTTGCCATTAAAGTTCCGATTGGATTCAGAAAAGTTGAAGTTAGCAAAACATCTCAACTGGGAGTTATAACAGCAAACCAGTTAAACAAACAAGGAATTAAAGAGTTTCAATTGGATGCTGAAAAGTAGTTATTAACATCATTGTAACCTGCTGTTGCAGCAGCAAAGCAGTTAAACAAACAAGCAAATATTTAAGTTAAGGCAAACAGGTAATTCTTAACAGTAAGCATCAAACACATAGATAGGCACAGTCTACAATATGATTGACAGGCTATGACATTATGTAATCAGTAGCAAACTAAATTAAGCCAAGCAACGTAATTGAACAATTTTGCAATAAGTGACTAACTAAAATTCCGAGAAGCAGGTAACTGAACTTACGCTAGTTCTTTGTATAGGCACACTGCAACTTCTTTTTCGCTTACAAGGTTGTACGAAGGAGTCCATAGCATCAATTGCTTGGATACGCAGTCCCAATACTTCTTTCTTCCCACACTGCATGGGTAAGTCGAATGGTTAATCTGGTAAGATGGCGCATCCTTGATATGTTATAAGAGGATGTGTAGTCAGACTAGTTGTAGCCAAACACATCACACTGGATTTTACTGTATATTTCATGCGATTACTTTTGGCATATCGAGATCTAAGCAATCTACAATAGGATGAAAAGACTGACATCCTTCACATTATTGGCGAACTCAGTTCATAGAAACAAGCAATTCAACCATTATGTGGGTAAATCAAAAGCGCCACTGGAATATTTTTCACTATCCAATCATACACGCAAAAAGGGGCGACGCCACCATAGGGGTTGGTATGAGCGGCCGCCTCAGGTGGATGGAAAGTGTGCACCTAGTTTGAGTCGTCCATGTTGGCCCATGCTAGTTTTGTTCGTCCCAACGCACGAGCAGGCAATGTAAAAAATGAAGAAAAATGTTTCAATTTGGATGGGCCAATAACATAAGTGCAAGGCATGCCCTATAGAAGGCTCGCGGCCCAAACGAGCGCCTCCCATATCGATCGACATCAGGAAAAATCCCAATTCATTCGCTCCAGCCTCCAGTCTGGTTCGCTCATAACCTAGCTGCCGCTGGACAGACCGACACAACACTTCCTCGCGCCCTCGTTGGAGGGCAGTCGCCGGGCTTCAAGCGAACGGAAGGACAAGAAGATGAAGATCCAACCCTGGGTGTAGCCTGCTGTAACACCCTCGATGCGACTATAGCTCCCACGTGTCGAGGCACGAGTTAGAGACATAATCACATTGAAGGCATATGTCGCAAGTTAGGCAATCTTCACAACATCCCATGTAATATGATAATAAAAGGGGAGATAACATAGTTGGCTTACACTCGCCACGTCAATCAAGTACATAAATAACATTACATCATCCAAACACTCATGGCCCGACTACGACGCCAAAATAAAAGAGAACCCAACATGCGACAACGGTCCCGTTCACCCCCAACCGGGCACCACTACTGATCATCAGGAAAGGAAACATAGTAATGTTGAGAGTCTTCGTCGAACTCCCACTTGAGCTCATACGCGTCTGCTGGAGCGGAATCATCAGGCCCTGCATCTGGTGTAATAGTAATCTGTGAGCCACAGGGACTCAGCAATCTCGCACCCTCGCGATCAAGACTATTTAAGCTTATAGGTAAGGCAAGGTAAATATATATGTGGAGCTGCAGCAAGCGACTAGCAAATATGGTGGCTAACTTATTCGCAAAAGAGAGGGAGAAGAGGAGGCAAAGCACGAGCGAGAAACTATAGAACAACCTGCGCAAACATTACTCCAACACCGTGTCCACTTCCCGGACTCCGCCGAGAAGAGGCCATCACGGTAACACACTCAGTTGATTCATTTTAATTAATTAAGGTTCAAGTTATCTACAACCGGACATTAACAAATTCCCATCTGCCCATAACCGCGGGCACGGCTTTCGAAAGTTCAAATCCCTACAGGGGAGTCCCAACTTAGCCCATGACAAGCTCTCACGGTCAACGAAGGAATAGACCTCCTCCCAAGACGTTTCGATCAGACTCGGTACCTCGGTAATTCAAGACACTTCGGCAGGTTAAAACAAGACCAGCAACACCGCCCGAATGTGCCGACAAATCCCGATAGGAGCTGCACATATCTCATTCTCAGGGCACACTCAGATGAGCAAGACGTCGGGTAGGCCAGCCCAGAGTTGCCCCTGGTAGCCCCGGACATCGCTCGGTTGGACCAACACTCAGAGGAGCACTGGCCCGGGGGGGGGGGTTAAAATAAGATGACCCTTGAGTCTACAGAACCCAAGGGAAAGAAAAGGCTAGGTGGCGAATGGTAAAACCAAGGTTGGGCATTGCTGGAAAAGCTTTAACCAAGGCGAACTATCAAGGGGTTCCCATTATAACCCAACCACGTAAGGAACGCAAAATCCGGGAACATAACACCGATATGACGGAAACTAGGGCGGCAAGAGTGGAACAAAACACTAGGCGAGAGGCCGAGCCTTCCACCCTTTACCAAGTATATAGATGCATTAAGATAACAAGATAGTATAATGATATCCCAACAAGTAAATAAATGTTCCAACGAGGAACGGCCTCCAATCTTCACCTGCAACTAGCAATGCTATAAGAGGGGCCGAGCAAAGCGGTAACATAGCCAATCAACGGTTTGCTAGGACATGGTGGGTTAGAGGTTTGACATAGCAATTTGGGAGGCTTGAAAGCAAGTGGTAGGTATCGTAGCATTGGCATAGCAAAAGAGCGAGCAAACTAGCATAGCAAAGATAGTAGTGATTTCGAGGGTATGATCATCTTGCCTGCACAGTTGTTAGAGTTGACTGGATCCTCGAAAGAAAACACAACGGGCTCCTCGTTAGCGAACTCGCCTCCCGGCTCTACCCAAACAAAACAAACAAGCAACAAGGATACAATCAACCACGTGCAAGGATCAAGCAATATGATGCAATGATGATATGCTATGCGGGATGCAAAATGAAAGATATGATAGGAAATGCATGAACCTGGCCTCCACATGGAAATCCAAGTGTGCCACTGGAAAGATGAGATGAAATCGCTTGAAAACGATATAAAAAACGTCGGAATGGGAGTTACGGTTTGGAAATGGCAAGCGAAACAAAAATGTCTCCGGTCTGCGATTTACAGCAAGTAGGCATCTAAAAGCAATGATATGAACATGCTACAGCACCCAAACATGACAACAAAATACATGGAAGGGATGCACACAAGATGCTTAACAAAAGTCTAGCACTGAGCTACGGCCAATTCATCCATTAACAGGTTCAAACAAGCATGGCAAAAATGCATATGACAAACAGATCTCAGACTTAGTGAAATCAACACTTGTCTGGAATTTCAGATCAGGTAGCCCTCTCCGGAGCAACAAAACTACATGCTACAGGATCTGATCATGGCAAAGTAAAGCATGGCATGGAGCTACTCAAAGAGCTTAACAAAAGTCCCTTAGTGACCTTAAGCCAAAAGGGATCAGAAAATACAATTGCAAGCATGTGAACATAGCAAAAACATAGTCAGTTTTCATACTTTGTGAAAACTGACACATGCTGAAATATAACTCAAGTAGGCATGTTTACGAGCTCGATGCACTCACTACGGTGAAAGTCATGGCAAGACAAGCATACACCCACAAAGAAGGCACAAAAAGAAAGCTAGACATGGCAAGAACAATAGCATAGCATGCACGGATGAACTACAACATCACCGGCAAAATTGCAAGCAAGTTGACAATCTGCCCAGATTCACAAAGTAGCAAAAGTAGAGCTCGATTGACTCAAGCTAGGTTGCTCCATAATTGCAAACAAAGACATGGATGGATAGAGAACTAGAATATTAACAAAACATCCTTACTGATCATCCTCAAAAGAGGCACGGATCACTAGGAAACAACAAGAACATATGGCAACATGAGATAAACAGATCAAGGACTTACTGGAATTGCTAAGTCCCTGAAAACAGAATTACTAAGTGCACCACTTTGCAAGCTTGCACTAGTCACCACACACATCACAAAAATACATGGGTTGCACCTCTGGAAAGATGACAAAACCCTTAACAAAACATATGTAGAGCATCAGGGCATAGCATGCACACATTAATCATGGAAAAAATGACAAAAACCTAAATGGAGTAGCAGATCTGACAATTAACTCAAGTAGCCTCCTTCTAACAGCATTTCAGGCATCAAGATGAGCTCAAATGAAAATGATGCAATGGAATGAAATGATGTACTCTCTAAGATGAACATTTTGATATGCTATATGCATGAATCGGAGCTACGGATGCAAAGTTATGGGGCTAGGAAGAAGGGCACATGGATCTGCAATTTTGGGACTTAGACAAAAAAACAACCTCCGGATTAGGGTTTACTGTTCATCGCGAGCCGGATCCAGATCGGGCGGCGCGCCGTTCGAGGTTGACCGGGCAGCTCGCTGGAGCCGATGGGCCGCGGTGGCCGGAGCTTGACGGGGAGGCGGCGGCGCGGCAGCTGCGGAGGAGAACGGCGGCGAGGTCGATGCGGCACGGGGCGGCGCGGACCGGGTCGAGGCGGAGCGGAGCGACGGCTGCCATCGTCGAGTCGGAGTGGCGGAGCGGCGGGCGCCGGTCGCCGGACCGCGGGAAGAAGAGGCGGGCGGCGGCGCGGGGCTCTGGCCCGAGCGGTCGGCGGGGAGGGCCGGCCTCGGGCCCTCGCAGGCCGGCGCGGGAGGGGGGGAAGTGGGCGCGGCGCGACAGGTGGCGGCGGTTGATTGGCGGCGGCAATGTGTCCGCTAGGAGGCGGACATGTCCGGCGGCGGCGGTGGAAAATTAGGGTTTCTGGGGGAGAGGAAGATCCGGATTTCGGGGTGGTGTTTAAATAGACATAGAGGGAGCTAGGAGAGTCCAAATGAGGTGCGGTTTTCGGCCACGCGATCGTGATCGAACGCTCTAGATGATGGAGCAGAGTTAGGTGGGTTTTGGGCCAAATTGGAGGGGTGTTGGGCTGCAACACACACGAGGCCTTTTCGGTCCCTCGGTTAACCGTTGGAGTATCAAACGAAGTCCAAATGATACGAAACTTGACAGGCGGTCTACCGGTAGTAAACCAAGGCCGCTTGGTAAGTCTCGGTCCAATCCGGAAATGTTTAATCCCCACACATGAAAGAAAGCTAGAAAAGACCACCGGAGGAGAACGAAGCGCCGGAATGCAAAACGGACAACGGGGAAAATGCTCGAATGCATGAGATGAACACGTATGCAAATGCAATGCACATGATGACATGATATGAGAAGAATGACAACGACAACAACACACGGAGACAAAACCCGAACCCGAGGAAATAAATATAACTGAACGCCGGAAACGGCAAGAGTTGGAGTACAAATTGGGAAAGTTACATCCGGGGTGTTACAACACTCCACCACTACAAAAAGATCTCGTCCCGAGATCTAGGACTGAAAGAACGCAACGGAGGTGATCCTCGCGTTCCCAGGTAGCTTCATGGTCGGAATGGTGTGACCACTTGACTTTGAGAAATTTGATTGACTTATTGCGAGTCTTGTGTTCAGTCTCTTCAAGAATAGCAACTGGGTGCTCATGATAAGAGAGATCTTCTTGGAGCTCAATGTCCTCGAAGTTGACGGTGTGGTCAGGAGTCTTGAAACACTTTCGAAGCTGAGAGACATGGAACACGTCATGAACATTTGCAAAGTTTGAAGGAAGCTCGAGTTGATAGGCGAGGTCGCCTCTCTTGCTGACAATCTTGAAAGGTCCCACGTATCTAGGGGCAAGCTTCCCTTTGATACCGAAGCGACGAGTACCTTTCATAGGAGAGACGCGGAGGTAAACATGATCTCCAATCTCGAAAGCCAAATCACGGTGCTTACTATCATAGTCGCTCTTCTGGCGGGATTGGGCTGCTTTGAGGTTATCACGAATGACTTTCCACATTTCTTCTACCTCTGTGATTAAGTCATTACCCAAAAGCTGACGTTCACCGGTTTCAGACCAGTTGAGAGGGGTACGGCACTTCCTGCCATACAGAATTTCAAATGGGGCCTTGCCCGAACTTGCTTGAAAACTGTTGTTGTAGGAGAATTCAGCATACGGTAGACAATCCTCCCACTTCATGCCGAAAGAGATCACACAAGCCCTGAGCATATCTTCAAGAATCTGGTTGACACGCTCGACTTGACCGCTAGTTTGAGGATGGAAAGCTGTGCTGAAGCGGATGTTCGTGCCCATGGCCTTCTGAAAAGAATCCCAAAACTTCGAGGTAAAGATGCTGCCACGGTCTGAAGAGATCACTTGTGGAATACCGTGCAGAGAGACAATACGAGAGGTATAGAGTTCCGCCAATTGAGCTGCAGTGATCGACTCTTTGATAGGCAGAAAGTGAGCCACTTTGGTAAGTTTATCGATGACAACGAATATAGCATCATTGCCACGCTTGGACTTTGGAAACCCAGTCACGAAGTCCATTTCAATGTGGTCAAACTTCCATTCTGGAATGGCAAGAGGTTGGAGGAGACCTGCTGGCCTTTGGTGTTCTGCCTTCACTCTTCTGCAGACATCACATTCATTCACGAATTGAGCGATCTCACGCTTCATTCGAGTCCACCAATAAGCTTGCTTAAGGTCCTGATACATCTTCGTGCTCCCAGGGCGGATGGAGAGGAGAGAATTGTGGGCCTCGTTCATGATCACTTTACGAAGTTCACCTTTGGGTACCACAATACGATCCTCGAAGAAGAGAGTGTTCTTGTCATCAAGGCGGTAGCACTTGTACTTGGACTGACTCTTGGCAATCCCAATCTTCACCTTTTTCACCATAGCATCAAGAAGCTGGGCTTGGCGAATCTGGTCTTCCAAGGTAGGAGAGACTTGAAGGTTGGCGAGGAAACCTTGAGGAACAACTTGCAGATTAAGTTTGCGGAAAGCTTCACAAAACTCAGGTTGATAAGGCTTAAGAATCAGACTGTTGCAGTAAGCTTTTCTGCTCAAAGCGTCAGCAATCACATTGGCCTTGCCTGGAGTATACTCGATACTCGGATTATACTCTTGAATCATTTCGACCCATCGAGTTTGTCTGAGGTTGAGATTAGGCTAAGTAAAGATGTACTTGAGACTCTTGTGATCAGTGAAAATGTCCACTTTTCTTCCCGATAGAAGATGTCTCCATGTCAAAAGAGCATGCACAACTGCCGCCAACTCGAGATCATGAGTGGGGTAGTTCTTCTCATTAGGCTTCACCAGGCGAGATGTATAAGCAACAACTTTCTTCTCTTGCATCAATACTGCGCCAAGACCTTGGAGAGAGGCATCACAAAAGACCTCGTACGGTTTGGATTCATCAGGCGGAGTCAGAACTGGAGCAGTGATCAATTTCTCTTTCAAAGTGTTGAAAGCAATGTCACACTCTGGAGACCAAACGTACTTGACGTGCTTCTGGAGAAGATTTGAGAGAGGTTTCGCGATTTTAGAAAAGTTTTCCACGAATCTTCGACAATAGCTTGCGAGACCGAGGAAGCTACGGAGTTGCTTCACATTCTGAGGAGGTTCCCAATTCACAATTGCAGACACCTTCTCAGGATTTACGGCAATGCCATTGGGAGAGATGATATGACCAATATAAAGAACCTCATCGAGCCAAAATTCACACTTGGAGAACTTGGCGTAGAACTGATGTTCCCTTAGCTTATCAAGAACCAAACGCAAGTGCTTGGCATGATCTTGCTTGTTCTTGGAAAAAACCAAAATGTCGTCGAGATAGACCAAAACGAAGTCATTGGTGTAGGCGTTGAAGATGAAGTTCATCATGCGAGAGAACGTCGGAGGAGCGTTGACGAGGCCAAAAGACATGACAGTGTATTCATATGAACCAAAGCTTGTCCTGAAAGCCGTCTTGGGAATATCTTGCTCACGGATTCGAATCTGATGATAACCCATACGGAGATCAAGCTTGGAGAATACTTGGGCACCTTTGAGTTGTTCGAATAGCTCATTGATGTTGGGAAGTGGGTATTTGTTCTTGATGGTCTTCTTGTTCACTGGACGGTAATCAACACAAAGTTGGTCCGTTCCATCCTTCTTCTTCACAAAAAGAACACCACAACCCCACGGAGAAGAACTAGGCCGGATGAGACCCATTTTCTCTTGAATATCGAGTTGCTTCTTCAGCTGCTTCAACTCTTCTGGTCCGAGCTTGTAAGGGCGTTTGCACACAGGTTCCGTGCCAGGCTCAAGATCAATAACGAATTCAACTGGCCGGTGCGGAGGCATTCCTGGAAGCTCTTCTGGAAAGACGTCTTGATATTCGCAAACGATTGGAATTTGAGAGATGGCATCCAATTCACCCTTCTCATTGAGAGAAAACAGACGGATGGTATCATCACGAGCAGCAAAGACAATTACATCCTCAGACGAATGAGTCAATTGAATCTGCCTGGCTGCACAATCAAGATGTGCCTTGTGCTTAGTAAGCCAATCCATTCCGAGAATAAGATCAATATCCGAGTTACCAAGCACCATAGGAGAAGAAAGAAACTTGTAATCGCCCAACGTGATAGTAACATCCGGAGCCATCATTTTGGTGTCCATGAACAAACCCGGAGAAGAAACCGCTATCGGCTTAGGCAAATCAATAGTATGCACATAATGCATAGATGCAAAAGGCTTCGATAAAAACGATAAAGATGCACCAGTGTCAAAAAGAACTCTTGCGGGAATGTCATTAATAGGAAGGTTACCCATGATCACATCTGGTGAGTCCTCTGCCTGAGCTGCATTCAGCAAGTTGACCTTGGTGGACTTGGGGTTATGCTTGACCACAGTTGTACTTGCCGATCTGATAGGAGGAGGAGGAGGAAGACGCCTCTGGTTGAAACACTTGCTGGCATAGTGATCCTTCTGTTGGCACTTGTTGCACGTGACCTCTGAAAGCGGACTGTGATACGGAGCACTCGATCTTGGAGCCTAAGACGAAGTCTTGTTCTGAAAGCCAGGGTTGGGTGGGTGGGAAGATCCACTGCCACCTTTGCTCTTCTGCTGATACGGCTGACGGAACAGAGGAGGAGGAAGCCAAAACTTCTGCTGCTTGGCCACTTGAGTAGAGGAAGGAGTATCATCTCTGACTCGCTTCTTGGAAGCATCACACCTCCACTGAGCAGCCTCTTGCTCCAGTGCCATGTTGTATAACTCATCGTATCTCAAGGGCTCAAAGAGAACAAGAGCTAGCTGAATTTCTTCTCTGAGACCACCCCTGAACTGATATATCATGCTCTTCTCATCAGGTACGTCCTGCTTGGCAAAGTGGGCGAGCTTCTGGAACAACTTGTTGTAGTCATAGACAGACAAAGAGCCTTGCTTCAGGTTGCGGAATTCCTCACGCTTGCTTTCAACCATGCTCTAAGGAATATGATGAGCTCGGAAATCTTGACGTAAATCATCCCAAGTGATAACACGTCCACCTCGGGAATCCTTGTACTGCTGGAACCATTCTGCAGCTTGATCTTTGAGTTGGAAGGAAGCGAACTTGACAAAGTCCTCAGGCCTGACGTTACTGCACTCGAAATGCTTGCACAGATCCACTAGCCAATCGTCAGCATCGGTTGCCTCAACACAATTGCTGAAAGTCTTTGGCCCGTTAGCAAGGAACTGGTTGAGTGAAGCAAAGTGATTCTGATTGCTGCCTTGATTCCCTTGGTTGCCTTGATTGCGCTCTTGAAGAATTTGCATGATCAACTGTGTGTTTGCATTGGTTGCGGCCATCACAGCTTGCCATGCCTCCGGAGGAGGTGGAGGTGGATTAGGATTTGGAGTCGTGCGCGTTGGAGGAGCCATCCTGAAGAGGTTGACCACCATTAGCACATAGACAGACAAATATTGAAGCTGAATCCAATGGAATGAAAATTGCAACATATAGTCTTCACATCCGAACAAAATGAACGAATGCATTCCTCTTGAAATGGTCACATATCTACAAGTTGAGAAGCCACGTAGAATTAAGGTAGAGAAATAAATCAACAAGGTACGGATCAAGAACGAATAATCGGTAAGAAATCCCAATCTCAAACCAATATCCGTGGAAGAAGAACTAGAGCTACTAGAATTCCCACCTATGAAATTCCCGAACCTTTCCGGTTATGCAATCAGGTGTTGGGGATACAGGGGAAGCATAATATCTCACCCAAACTAGCAAATCCTACATCCAGCTGTATCCATCCTTCAACACATAACCAAGAAACCTTCGGAAACCATCTACCTCAACCTTCGAAAAGCATCCGTTATACAAGTTATGGCGATACTCCCGAACTCCCGCCCCAGTACTGGGTGGCGTCGAGGTTATCTCACCAACGAACTGCATAAAAGAGATTTTCGATGTCGGCGTACTAAACTCAGGTATTCTAGAACTGCAACGATAAAATTATGATGACAACACCTCAGAGCTCAACTCCCCGGGACACTTCCACTAAACCCCTGACAGGAGGCACGAAGACAATGTTCTCATCATAAAACCATCGGAACGATTGCAAGATACCCGCGTGATCCTAAATTTTTTTTTGTGAAATTTGAGAAGAGAAGAGTCAAAATTCTATGTCAGGATGCCTTACCAGAGCAATGAGGAGACTGGGAAGTAAAAAGAATTCCTAATCTCTCCGATATATAATTCCTAAAAGACTCAATTTTTTTTCTAGACACAACTCGGCCGCTAAAAACGATCAAGTAATGGGGCTCCTAAGGTCGGGGAAGGCTCTGATTACCAACTTGTAACACCCTCGATGCGACTATAGCTCCCACGTGTCGAGGCACGACTTAGAGACATAATCGCATTGAAGGCATATGCCGCAAGTTAGGCAATCTTCACAACATCCCATGTAATATGATAATAAAAGGGGAGATAACATAGTTGGCTTACACTCGCCACGTCAATCAAGTACATAAATAACATTACATCATCCAAACACTCATGGCCCGACTACGTCGCCAAAATAAAAGAGAACCCAACATGCGACAACGGTCCCGTTCACCCCCAACTGGGCACCACTACTGATCATCAGGAAAGGAAACATAGTAACGTTGAGAGTCTTCGTCGAACTCCCACTTGAGCTCATACGCGTCTGCTGGAGCGGAATCATCAGGCCCTGCATCTGGTGTAATAGTAATCTGTGAGCCACAGGGACTCAGCAATCTCGCACCCTCGCGATCAAGACTATTTAAGCTTATAGGTAAGGCAAGGTAAATATATATGTGGAGCTGCAGCAAGCGACTAGCAAATATGGTGGCTAACTTATTCGCAAAAGAGAGGGAGAAGAGGAGGCAAA